>NC_080690.1:3467465-3696450 GCF_030445035.2 Dasypus novemcinctus
TGGCCGCAAAACGGCCGAGGAGAGTCAGAAACCGTCACGCCCGAGGGCCAAAGGACCGTGACGACTAAGCGTCACGTGGGCTCACGGAAGGGTCCCCAGGACAGAAAGGAAATTTGGGGAAAACTAAAGAAATCAAAATCATCGACGGACGTCAGTTAATAAGATCGGATGATCCTGGCTCGTGAGCTGTCCCAAGCGTGCCACCCTGCGTAGGCGCTGGCAGGGGAGGCTGGCGCAGGAGAGATGGAACTCTTCACTATCTTTGTGATTTTTCTGTAAACCTAAAACTCTATTTATTTAATTTCTGTATTTTAGAAAACTGTATCAGAACTTAGCAAATTTTACATTTTAAATATGTATAGCTCGATATATGTCAATTATACCTCGATCACGCTGTGCCTTCAAAAATTCTCAGAGGGCACAGCCGGGAAGCCCCTTCCCCAGCATTCCTTCCGCCCCCGGGGCTGGGTCCCCATCGGAGTTGCTGCTTAAGACCCTCTTCTGGGGAAGCGGACTTGGCCCAGTGGTTAGGGCGTCCGCCTACCACATGGGAGGTCCAAGGTTCAAACCCCGGGCCTCCTTGACCCGTGTGGAGCTGGCCCATGCGCAGTGCTGATGCGCGCAAGGAGTGCCCTGCCACGCAGGGGTGTCCCCCGCGGAGGGGGGCCCCATGCTCAAGGAGTGCGCCCCGTAAGGAGAGCCGCCCAGCGGGAAAGAAAGTGCAGCCTGCCCAGGAATGGCGCCACACACACGGAGAGCTGTCACAGCAAGATGACGCAACAAAAAGAGACACAGATTCCCCTGCCGCTGACAACAACAGAAGTGGACAAAGAAGAACACGCAGCCAATAGACACAGAGAACAGACAACCGGGGTGGAGGGGAGGGGGGAAGGGGAGAGAAATAAATAAATAAATCTTTAAAAAAACAAAAAAGACCCTCTTCTTCAACACCTCAAACTTCCCCTCAACACCCTCCGGTTAAATGAACACTTGTAACCAGAATTGCTGTTGACCCCAAGGAAAATCTTCCAGGAGACACAAACGTAGATACTTTTACTCTTCATCTATTGTGTGGTCCGCAGTGAAGCCACGGAGCCGGGGACCACGGCCAGCGGGCTCCTCTTCTCAGACGGGGAGTGGCCGGCAGGGGTGAAGGGGTGGAGCCGCCGCGGGGGAAGCCTGGGCAGGGTGCGGGGCGGGAGCCCGCAGAACCACGCCTTCCCCCCTGCAGCCCCACCCAGACCCCCTTGGCCCTCCCGGCTCCATCCCCACAGAGGGCCCCACGCTGGCCGGCTGCAGGGCAGCGGGAGGTGCCAGGAGTTCGCGCCCTGGGCGCAGCCCCCGACCGCAGACAGACGGGTACTGGCGCGGCACCCCCAGCGCCCTCGCCGGGCCCCCTTCCCTCGCTTACACCCCGAGGGCGTCCATCCCTGCCCTGGCTCAAGCCCCACCTCCCTCTGGATCGTACAGGGACCGCCCAGTGGCCACGATGACCCCGATGCCCACCCCTCGTCGAATCTGGCCAGTGGAGTACTCAAAGGGGACGCAGCGGACTGACGAGGCTACGACACGAGACCTGCAGCTTCCGTGGCCTTGGGGACCACTCGGCCTTCTCAAGGCGGCCGTGATGCAGAGAGCCTGCGGGGGACGGACATGGAGAAAGAGATGCCAGACCCAGCCCGCGGAGCCGTGCTAGCCGAGGACCCCAACAAAGCGCAGCAGAGACAAGTCGTCCCTGCCACCCAAG
Organism: Dasypus novemcinctus; assembly: GCF_030445035.2. NCBI lineage: Eukaryota > Metazoa > Chordata > Mammalia > Cingulata > Dasypodidae > Dasypus > Dasypus novemcinctus. The sequence goes on from NC_080690.1 coordinate 3,469,213, forward strand.
CAGTGGAGTGGTGAGCAGAATAACAGATCGCTGTTGTTTTAAGCCGCTGTTTTGGAGCCACTTGTTATGCAGCGGTGTATAGCCCTAGTGCCTGCTGACGACTTGCTCTCAGAGCTGGGCTCTGGGGGACCCACGCCAGGCAGTGGTGAGGAGCCAATGAGTGAAGCAGCGTGTGCATGCCGTGGCGTCAGCCCACAAGGGAGGCGTTACAGAGCAGACCGCACCTCAGTGCCACGCGCTACACGGTGTCAGCTCAGAGGCCAAGGGGCACGGGGCGCTGGCAATGGGGAGAGTGGAGACAGCGGCCGGAACCAGGATGCTCAGTGTTTCCCTTGGCCCAGAGTCAGTAATTAAAATGTAACCGGAGGTTCGTAGTATTCGCATGAAATGATGCTTTACTCAAGGTCACAGCAAATTGAAATCACCTGGCGGGAGGGCTCGCGGGTGAGCTGGTGGGGGGCTCCAGCCAGCCCCGCCCACCCGGCAGGGCGCCCCCGCAGAACGTGCTGCAGATGGAGGGGGGCACGTCTTTAAAGGAGGGGGAAACAAGGGGGTTCAGCCCCTTCTCGACCCCGTGCGGGAAGGCGTGCCGCAGGGGAGCTCCCAGAGCTCCCGCGCGGGGGACCCCCGAGGAGGGGGCCCCCTAAGATCAAAAGAGGGCCTGGGGGGCCTCGGGGAGCGAGGCTGGGAAAGCCAGCGGGGTCTCTGGGATTGCTCTCTCCCAGATGAGCGGAGGCAGCCTCGGCTGCGGGGTTTTCCCGCCCCACGGCTGACTCTTCCCGGAACCTCCCGGTGACGCGCGATGGCACTGCCCGTCACCGCGATGGCTGCAGCCAGGCGTTAGTCCCAGCTGGAGCCAGCGCTCCTGGTGATTCACCCCGCCTAATCCCACCACACCCTGACGGGGCAGCATGGCCCTGCCCCTGCTCCAGGGGAGCAGAGCGAGCCCCCGAGGGCCTCAGCCCGGCCCAGGGAGCCCTGGACTCACACCCACATTTCTCCAGCGCCAAAGCCCATGATTTAAAATCAAGTTTTAAGACATAGCTTAGCCACAATGAATGCACCCACGTGAAGTGTAGACCGGTGAATTTAGACTCAATTCTGCGGTCGCGTAGCTGCCCCACGACGGAGCTAGAGAGCGCTTCCCTCCCTCCCCAACGTTCCCTCATCAGTCACTGCCCTTGGCCCCGGAGACACCTCAGATCAGCTTGGCCTTTCCTAGAATTTCATATAAATAAATCGCACGGTACGGACCCTCCAGAGTCCAGCATCTTTGATTCGGCTGGTGTTTTGTCGCTCTCCGGCTGGCACGGCTCTTGCGCCCCTCGCTATCGAGTGGTATCACTGCAGGGGTCCCAGGCCTTGTGTGAGGTCAGCCAGGGCTGGGCACGGGCCTCTTTCCAGTTTTCATATGCATGAAGCTGTCATGGACATTTGGATGCGAGTCTGTGTGTGGATGTAAGTTTCCTTTCTTTTGGTTAAATGTCTAGGGGAGAAGGGGCTGGGTCGCACGGTAAGTGCGTATCTAACTTCACGAGCTGCTGGCCACCTGGTCTCCAAAGCGGCTGTGCTCGTGCATGCTCTGGAGCCCAGGTCTGCGGCCATCGTGCTCCCGCGCCCCTGGGGAAGAGCTGGCTCTTTGCCCTCCCTCTGCCACTCAGGAACTGGGTGACCTGGGGGTGATGATGTCATTTCCTGCAGGATGACACATTTGAACCCTTGGGCTGGGTCTTCCAAAGCCAGGGCTCTTTACTTACCTGGCTTCCACAGACTCCAGCATGTTTGCCCACCAGCCACATTACATCCCGAAGCCGTGAGGGGCTTTGCGTCTGAGCAGGACGAGGGGTTTGAGAGCTCGTGTCATGTGGAGGAAAATGTGCAGGTGGGCTGAAACCCTCCTTCTCCAGCAACGGCTGTGTGACCTTAGGCAGGTCACTTGGCCTCTCTGGGCTTCAAGTCTTCAACTGTAGAAGGGGCCTGACAAAGACCAGCTGGGCAGGATTATTGAGGAAGAAAAGCAAAAACATAAGAAGCACCTTGGTGTGCACAGTTCATGCTCAATAAATCGCAGTTATTGTTACTAGCCAGCATTTCTTCTCTAATCAGCATCCTAATTAATACGTGCCTTTACTTTATCATTCCAGATGTCACCTCTGCCACCCCAGAGCAGGAGCGCGGCCTGGGGAGGGGGCGTCTTCTGTGCACGTTAGTGGCCAATGAAAGCCCGGGTTAGTCCTTAGACGGCGTCTTGTTAAACCGTCCAGGCTAAAACCCCTTTGAGGCGAGAGGTCCTGCCTGCGGTTAACTAAGGAGAGGCTGGGGGGGGGCCGGACACCATCCACTGGGGGGGCTCAGGGTGCCATCAGCTGAGGGAGCTCAGGGTGCCATCAGCTGGGGGGGCTCAGGGCGCTGTCTGTAGTAGGCGCAGGGAGGCCGGGACACCGTCTGCTGGGGAGGGGGTGAGAATACTGCCCACTGCTCGGGTGGTCCCGCCTCACCCAGGCCGGTCCTTCCCACCCAAGCCCACCTGCTGGGGGCCAGGACCTCCAAGCACGCCACCCCTGCCCTCCTCACCAGGCGCTGACGGTCCCCGGGGACCCCAGGGCCTCCGAGAGGTGCCTGGCTCAGGGGGAGAGTCCCGGCCAAGCGGCCGCCCCTGGGAGGAGCCCAGCCCCCTCTTCTGCAAGGCGCCGACCCCCAGGCCGCGGGGACTTGGTCCTACTGAGTGCGCAGTCAGGAAGAACCCTACGGAAGCGGGGGAGGCGGAAGGGGGCCGGGAAAGCTCAGCAGGCAGCGGGCAGCGGGTGGGCCACCCCCCCCGGGCCCCAGAGCTCCGGGGGACGAGCTGCACACAGGCCTGGTCCTTCCTGGAGACGGAGGGGCTAGCCGTGGCCTCCCTGTGCCAGCCAGCCCCGCTGCGGCTGCCCGAGGCAGGGCCGGGGTCCCTCCGGGGAAGCGAGCCTCAGGGGAGGGTGGCAGGTGGAGCTGGCAGCAGCGGCACTTGCAGCGGCTAAGGGGTCTGGGCAGGCCACCGGCAGCCCCGACTGCAGGGGGTCACAGGCCTGCCACGAAGCACAGGCATCGCGTGGGCGTCCCAGCGCCGCCGACCAGCGAGTGCCAACACCAGCGCGCCACCACCCAGCTCCGGAGGGCAGCGCCAGAAGCGGGGCTCTCCAGGTGACGCCGAAGTGCCGGCAGGGCTGCCTCCCACCCGGCAGCTTCAAAGGAGACCCCCGTTTCCTGGCATTCTCCCGCCTTCCGCGGCCCCCTCCTCCATCTCCAAAGCCGGCGTCTCGGTCCCCAGCTGCTAAGACAGGGGCCCTGTGAGCGGCTGGCTTGTGGTTTTGAGGCTAGAAGCCCCAAATCGAGGCATCAGCAAGGCGGTGCTCTCTCCCCAAAGACTGGGGCGCTCATCCTTGGCTTTCCCATCACATGGAGAAGTCTCCTCTTCCTCCTCCAAATTCCGTCGCCTTGCAGCTTTGGGCGTCTCCCCATGTTTGTCTATTTTTTTTCCGTCTCCAATTTCCTTTGCTTACCAGGAGCTCAGCCACGTGGGATTAAGGTCCAGCCTCGTTGAGTCTGGCACGCCTTAACTCACCTCTTCAGAGGGCCTCTTTCGAATGCGCTCCCACCTGCGGGGCCAGGGGCTGCCTTTGGTAGGGGCAGCGATTCTCTGCCCGAGAGCCCGCGGTGGGTGCCGGCACCTTCTCCCACCACGCCTCTCTGCTTCTGACTCCCGTGCATCTAAAGACCCTCGGATTCCACGGGCCCCCCAGGCCATGGAGGATGAGCTCGTCTAAGGCCGGGTGATGGGCAGCTCATGCCATCCGCAGCCTGAACTTCCCAGCCGCAGGTGGGCAGCTCTGGGGCTACCACGCCACTGACCACGGCACCATTGATTGAGGGACAATGGGTGCCAGGTCTGTGGCTGGTCAGCAGAGCCCGGCAGGGGATGGGGTAACAGCCCCTGCCCGCACGGAGCCGACGTCTACTGGGAAGACAAGCACGTGGGTGCCACACCGGGATGGGTGGGAGAGCACGGGCGCAGGACCTGCCCCGACATGGGGGTGCCCCGCCTTGCGGGGAGCACTGCCTGAGCATGAGGGACAGTCAGCCGGTAGAAGTGGGGCCCCTCGCCGAGATGGGCTCCCAGGATGCCCTGCAGCCTCAGGGGGCCTGAAAAAGAGCAGAAGCACTGGCCACCCGCACTCTAGGGGGCTGGGGTGTCCAAGGACTGTGCCCATGAGCAGGGGCAATGGCTGCGAGCTGCCCGGGCCCCTGAGCCCCCCGGCCGGATGGGATGACTCAGGGTGAGCAGAGCCAGGGACAGACCTGGGGGAGGCACTGCGGCGGCGGCCAGAGCAGGTGCGCAGAGCCCCTCGGAGGCCGAGAGGGGCCGGGAGGAGAGGCGAAGCGGGCAGTGGGGTGCGGCGCGGCCCGCGGGAGGAGACGGCTCCTGGAGGGCCAGATGGAGGACTCCGCGCCAGGAGCGTGTCGCGGCCTTGGCAAAGTGTCAGCAGGACGGGGGGTGCAGAGTGCAGCCGGCTCTGGCCCCCCACCTTCTAGCTGGCGACTCCTTGCTCTGCGTCCTTCTCCTACTGGGGTGTGGAGACCTGGGGGCTGAGGGAACCCTCCAGCGGCCGCCATCGAGCAGGAGGGGGCTGGGGCGCGGACACCGCTCCAAACGCTCGGCCACGCCAAGGGGGTGACGGGAGGCCGGGGCTGGGGGCCAGGGGTCCACTGCCTTTTCATTTTCTTTCTCTTTCTTTTTCTTTTTCTTATTCTTTCTTTTCTTTTTCTTTTTCTTCTTTTTCTTTCTCTTTTTCTTTTTCTTTTTCAGGTGGGTAAAACGCGGGGTGCTTCGGGTCAGATGCAAAACGGACAACCCTTAAAAATGCTCCATCAGGTGGCAGGCGCAGGCCACGGAGGACACGTGCTGTCTGACTCTGCTGGAGACAAATGCCCCAACAGGCAAACCCCTGGAGGCAGAGGGAGGTGGGGGATTGCAGGGCGGGGGTCAGCTGCTAACGGGCACCGTTTTCTTTCGGGGGAGATGAAAATGCTCTGGAATTGATTGTGGTGACGGCTGCCCCATGGCGAAGGCATGAAGGGCTGGCATTGCGCGGTCTAAGGCGTGGATCATGTGGAAAGTGAATTCATCCCTTAAAGCTGCTGTTTACAGGGGGGCCAAAGCAAGTGGGAGGGACCGGGTAATAATGGGACAGACCCCCGAGCACCCACTTGGCACCCGGCGCTGCCCCCGTCCTCAGGGGGACGCTCAGCCCCTCTTCACACCGGCTCCATGAGGTCCGGATGCCACGCCACAATCAGTTTCCAGACGAGGAGGCTATGACCGTGCCAGGGAGACAGTGGGGGCCCGAGCGGAGGGGAGGCTGGCCTGGCAGGTGCTGGCTCTTCTGCCCTCCGCAGTGAAGGGGGGCAAGAAACGGCCAAGAGGGGCATCTTCCAGCAGGATGGGTCCCTGGAAAGGCGGGTGTAGAAGTTTGGTATTATTTATGAATTCCAAAATAGATACTGGATTATGTTTGTGAACTGGTCGGTTCCTCTGGTCATGTTAGATGGGACTGGATTCTGAGGTTTCACTCGTACTTGATTGAATCATGATTAAGGCTTTGATTGGGCCATACCCGTGGTCCCCGTGGCGGGTGGGGACTCACAGAGAGAAAACGATGTGGCAGAGGAACTAGTGGGAGTTTAAGGCTGGAGCCCCGGGAAGTAAGTACACAGAGAAGCAGATGCATGAGGAAGGAGGGACAGCTCCATTCAACTCGGCAGAGGCCCCGGGAAGAGAGACGCGCTGTTAGCCTGACAGTGCCCTGTGCAGAGAGCAGAGCAGCTGAGCCTGGAGAGAAACGAGCCCCGGAAGAGAGACAGGCTTTATCCCAGCCCACAGCTGGGAAAGGAAGGAGCTGGGACCACAGAAGAGGAAGAGGGAGGCTGGGCCCTGGCAGACGTCGGCAGCCATCCTGCTCCAACACTTGGCAACAGACTTTGGTGAGGAAGTAACTTACACTTATGATGTCCTGGTGACTGCGGGCTTCTACCCCAGGTAAATACCCTTCCTAAAAGCCAACCCATTTCTGGCCCTTTGCATCAGCCCCCTTTGGCTGACACAGCAGGGGCTGTGAGGTCGGGAGCTCCGTGGCTTTTCATCAGAGCCGATGGAAGGAGACAGGCAAGGTTGTCCGTGAGCAGTGGAGAGCTGGCGCGAGTTCTTGTGGAACGGCGCGATTTCTTTCTGGGACCTGGAAGTCAAGGTCGCCTGCCTCATGTCAAGGAGGCAGAGCACAGTGGAGGCTGCAGGGAAAACACCCCAGGGCCCCTGCGGCCAAGGGGCAGCAGCTGACCTTGGCGAGGGAGCAGGTCAGCTTGCCGAGCGCCCACTTAAAGACGGTGACCGAGAATTTATTTGCAGTGGCCTCAGTCTGCCCCAGGGTGGGATCGTCCTTGGTAAGCCCTCAGGAAGCTCAGAAAGGTAAGTGGCTGATTCTGCCTCGAGGTGGGAACTCCCAGTCAGATGGGAGCTGAGAGCATGGACAAGGGTGTGGTATGAGCAAGCAATAGACCCTGGAACCAGCTTAGGAGAAAACGGAGGAACAGGTGACTGACATTGATGAGAAGTCCAGACACTGAGACACCTCGGTGAGAATGAGAAATTATTGCATTAGGGGTGAGGGAGATGGAAGAAGAGGAGCCTGCGGTCTGAGTGGGATGTCGGAACTGACGACAGCAGATACGGCGCCCACAAGTGGTGACCAGCTCCAGGATGCGGACGAGGGATGGGTGGGTCTTGTCGAGTGGAGGTGAAGTCACAGGCCAAGAGGAGAGCCGGGGGGGCTGGGTGGGCCTCCCAAGGGGCTGCTGGCGGCTCCCGATGTGGGCTGTTGGCTGAACACATTCGCGCAAAGTAAAAGAGTTACTTCCAAACGCAGAGAGGCGTGTGTGCTTCCTCAGTAACTGTACCCTGAAGTGTAATTCCTAAAGTGGGGTGAGAGCGGGAGACCTCCCGGCCCAGCTGTGCCACCGCGGAGCTCGCAGGTTTTCGGCAGCAGATGGGCAGCCACGAGGACCACGAAGAGCGGGGGGCCGGGGCCTGCGCTATCGTAATCCCCACTTCCCAGCTCTGAAGCTTGCAAAGGGCACACAGCCCTCTCCCCCTCCCCTCTGTCAAGTGAAGGCCACAGCACCCTCCACGTCGGAAAATCGCCCGGTCCGTGGAGAGCTCCCCGTCCCCCACAGCACGCCCGCGATCAGAGACGCCTCCCCCAGGCTCAGCACCCGCCCGGCCTGGGTGTCGTCTTGTTCAAGTCATCTTGTTTATTCCACGCCATTTCACTGAGAGCAAAGGGCTACTGGAGAACTCTAAACCCATTTCACAATCCATTAGCTGTCAGTGTTCCAAACTCAGGCTCTCAAGAGTGACGTTTTCTTACTGATAACACGCGCCTTCCCCTAAGTTCCACCTTCCCGGGTCATCTCCTTCTTCTCAAAGCTCACAGATAGTGGGTGCCTGGGGACGTCCCATCATAACGAACCAGGGCAAAGAGGCTGGCTCTGTGACGGCTGTAGCTTCTCATGGTTTATTTGTTTTTTCTCTCATTAGCTCCATCAATCAATACAAATATATATTTATATATATATATATATTTTTTTTTTTATTCTTAAGAAAAAGGGATTCGTTTCTCCCAAAGTTGTCAGAACCACGCGGTTCTCAGAAGCCCAGTCCGGCAGGGGATTCTGGGTTGGCGGTGCTCCAGCTGTGCTGCACAGAACCACCTGGAGTCTGCAGATCCGAGGTCAGAGACCCCGCCTCCTGTCCCTGGGACAAGGACAGCCCTGCCTGGGACGAGGGGGCCTGCAGCAGGGGACAGGGCTGTGGTTCGCGCCCCAAGCCCGGGGCTGGGGTCCCAGCTGCCCTTCCCACCCAGCCCCCCAAGCGGCCCTCCCCCGGGAGCTGGCAAGGGCACAGAGGTCCCAGGCTGTGAAGGGCTCGCCACACCCTCGCATCTCCCTTGCGGGAAGAGCAGTGACAAAAGCACACTGACGGCAGGAGCGGTCGGCACTGCCTCCAATGCTTTCCAAAGTGAGTAACGAACAACTAACTGAAAATCAGAACAGCGCGAAGTCGTGATCCCAGCTCCCAGACAGGAGAACGCGTCTCGCAGGCCGGACGACTGGCCCGAGGTCCCACAGCTGGCCCCGGCGGAGTCGAGGTTCAAATCCAAAGCCAGAGCCGTAGGGCTCCAAAGCCGGCCTCAGAGCCCCCGCCCAGTGTCACCCCTACCTCGAAGGCAGGGCGGCCCATCGCCGCCTCCTTTCGCCCCCACGACAGCACTGCAAGGTCAGGTTTGGAGGGAGGGGAAACTAAAGCTCAGAGAGGTCAACTGACTTGTGCAAGGCCCCACAGCCAGCAGGAGGCCCGGCAGGGAAGCCAGCCCGGGCTGGCGAGGCCACGGTCAGTGCTCTCAGCCGTCTCCTGGCCGCCCTAAGGCTGAGCCCCTGCCCGTAAAGGACCCATCCTGGAGCGCGGAGGCCTCTGTGCAGACTTATCCCAAGTGTCCACGGCACAAATTAAAGCCTAAAGCATCTGGGGAATGAGGCTCCTGCAGCCAACCCAGCCAGGGTCTCGGGGAGCCCCCACCCCAGCACGGCTGCCCGTCTAGGTGCTAGCTCCTCTTCTCACTTCCTGCAATCCGTGACAAGGGACCCATCTGAATTGCGCATTTTCCATATGCTCTGCCTTGTGGCAACCCTTGCCACACTTATTTCCCAGGTAACCTGAGCCTGACTGTAAGCTGGCCCTTTTCATCGCCTTCCAATCCACCCAGGCAGGAGATGGGCCTATCAGACAGCAGTTCCTTCCAGGTTTTGGAATCAAAGGCATAGGCTCAAACCCATGCCTGCTGTGTGACTTTGGACAAGTCACTTAACCTCTCTGGGCTCCCTTCATCTGTGGGAAGCTGGAATGACAAGGAACCCTCTAAAGTCAGGGTGAGGTTAAAAGGAGGCACCGTAAGCCCACAGTAAGTATTGTTCTTATTTCGAATTGGGCTGGCTTTAATGAAAGATGAATGTAGGCTGCGAAGTGGAGAAAAGGAAAGTGTGCTTCGCCTTTGCAGAAGGACACACAGATGCTGGCGCTGTGCGCCTCCTTTCCACCGCGGCAGCGCCGCCCCCGGGGCCTTCTGAGCTCGGCGGGGAACCTTTTCGGAGCAGCGAGCCCTGGCAGCAAACCCCGGGCCGCTCGCGCCCCAGCAGGCACCCCCGGAGCCGTCGGGCTCAATCCAGTCTGACCAGAACTGCGCTGTCTTCCAGGACGCTCAGGATCGCCTCGGCGGGGCCCGGCCATGTCCGAGCTTGTGGGACGCGGCGGCTGAGCCTGACAGCGCCACTCGGCAGCGGGCTGGGCCCGTGATTGGCGCCAGGGCTGGGAGGATGACGAAGTGCTGAAATCTCCCCGAGACGGGCGTCGTATCAGATTGTGCGGCTGCCAGCTCGGGGCGCCCATGCCCGATGGAGAGATAGGGGGCAGGGACGCCGGCCGTCAGCGCCAGGAGCTGGCCAGGCGCGGCCTCCAGGTGGAGCCGCCGCCGCCCTCCCCGGGCGAGCTGGTGTGGGTGGCAGGAAGGGGAGCCCTGGACCGGGAGGGAAGGCACCCCGATTCTGTTCCTGCCACCAACCAGGTGATGAGCGATGAAAGAGCCGAGGAATTAAAAGTGGAGACGCCGACATCACGCGAGCCGGGGGACCTTGCCATGTCCTGACTTGAACAGCCAGAGAGAGAGAGATGATGGATGGACGGACAGACAGGTAATGACATAGAGAGACGAAAGAGTGAAGTGTAGAGAGATGGATGGTGGACAGACCGGCAGATGGATGGATGCATGGATTAGATTAGACAGATGAATGGATGACAGGTAGGTGGAGAGAATGGGTGGATGGATGGATAGACAGATGGACGGACGGATGGATGGATGGATGGATGGATGGATGGATGGATGGATGGATGGATGGATGGATGGATGGATGGATGGACAGACCGGCAGATGGATGGATGCATGGATTAGATTAGACAGATGAATGGATGACAGGTAGGTGGAGAGAATGGGTGGATGGATGGATAGACAGATGGACAGATGGATGGATGGATGGATGGATGGATGGATGGATGGATGGTGGATGGATGGATGGATGGATGGACAGACAGATGGATGGATTGATGGATGGATGGATGGACGGTTGGATGGATGGACAGACGGATGGATAAATGGATGGACAGATGGATGAATGGACAGACGGATGGATGGATGATGGGTAGATGGATGAATGGATGGGAGGATGGAGGACTGGATGGATGAATAGGAAGATGGATAGATGGACGGATGGGTGGGAGAATGGATGGAAGGATGGATGGAGGGATTAATGGATGGATGACTAGATAGCTAGGAGGATGGAGGAGTGGATGGGTGGATAGGAGAATGGATGGAAGGATGGAAGGATGGAAGGAAGGATGAATGAAGGGGTAGAAGATGGGAGGATATATGCTTGGATGGATGGGAGAATGGATGGAAGGATGGAAGGATGGAAGGATGGATGGATGGATGGATGGATGGATGGATGGATGGACAAACGGAAAGACAGATGGATGGATGGTTGGATGGACAGATGGATGGATGGACGGATGGGTGGATGGATGGATGGATGGACGGATGGCTGGATGGATGGGTGATAGGAAAATAACCAGATAGGTAGGTAGGTAAATAGGATAGATTATGAAATGATGGGTAGAGAGAGTGGATGAGTGAATGGATGTGGCTGGATTAGATTAGATTAGGTGGATGGATGGATGATAGGTAAGTAGGAAGGTGAGAGGTACTAGATGATGGATAGAAGGACAGATGGGTGAACGGATGGATGGATGGATGAACAGTAGATAGATGTAGATGATGGATGGATGGACAAATAGACAGATGGAGAGATACACAGACAGGTATGTAGATAGGTGGATATAGCTTCAGATGGAGACATAGATGTATAGCTATGCCAGTTGAGAAACTTGATTATATATCCAATTATTTTAAAGAACTCTTCCCTTTTCAGATGTGATGATACTGCCCAAAGAGCAAGCTCGTGCCCAGGCCCGGCCAGGCAGAGCCCTCCCTGCGGGCATGGCTCAGACCCTGCGTGGACAGGAGCCTGGCGTGAAAGGGCGGGACGAGCCCAGACCCTCCTCGGGACGGACGCCGGCCTGGGCGTGGGGCAGCGGCGACAAGCGGCCAGCCAGGGGCCACGCAGGGCCAGGGGCCGCGCACTCCCTAGATTCCCTTAGATTTGAAAAAGCAGAAGTGGACGCCGTGAACCTCAGCCACCCACCAAGGCTCAACAGCCCCACGTGGTGGTGGTGGTGGCGGCCGCGTGGGACTGCGTAGCTCTGGAACGTTTCCATTGTCGTTGGAAGTTCTGCTGCGCAGCGGGGACCCGGGAAGCGCTGTGTGCCCACAGCCATTGCTAGGGCAGTGGCCCCAGAGCGCGACGCGGCGGAGCCTCGGACGCAGGCGTCGTGAGCCCGTGCGCCCCACGGCGGGGGTGGGCCAGGGAGTCAACTTCTTCGGGGGCCTCCCCTTCTCCCACGCGCCCCCGGGAACGCAGACGGGCATTCAGTAACCCCCTCCGCTCCTGCAGTGTAGACCCAGGCGGGTCCTTGCTGGCCAGCGTCCTGGCGTCCACTCCTCCCCCACCTCCCAGGCAAGAGCTGATACGTCCGAGGAAGGCGCCAGTGTCTGCGCTTGCCCTTCCACTTGAGTCCCAGTCTCCGTCCATGGGCCCCTGCCTTTCCCAGATCCCCATCCCCGACCGTCGGCAGACAGAGTGGGCAGCGTGGCCGTGGGTGTCCCTCGGGCACTCGGCACCCTCGATGGCCTGGGCCCATGGCCCAGACCAGAGCCGGGCACCCCAGTGGCCTCTTTTCTGTTGACGACTCCAAATTCCAGAGGGCTGAGAACCGAGCCGTGTTGTTGAGTCGTTTGGGTATTTGTTGGGGACAGAAGGAAGCCAGGGGCGGCCCTCGACTAAAAGCCATCGTCACCCTCCGGCTGAACCCGCATTTGTTGCCGAGAGCGTCTGTCCTCTAGGAGGGTGGAAGTCTTTTCTCCACTTAGACCCAGTGCCCGTGTCTCGCTTTCACATCAAGCCCAAACCTTGTGAGATTCGAGGCGATTTCCTTGGGGGCTGATGTGTCTCCAGGAGAGGGTGGCAGCTGCGGCCCAGAACACTGTTTAAGGCGTCAGGGGCTCCCAGCAGCGTCGGTGAAGGATTTCCAAACGTGGCACGGTTGGGGGCAGTTCAGACGCTCTGTGACTCAGTTTCCCCACTCGCCTGGCTGAATTGGGCCTGGGAAAGTAATAGATCAATGTGTATCCCAGAGGAACTCAGCGGAAGGAGGGAGGCCTGGCCAGGTGGGGCCGGGAGCTGGAGGTGACAAGCAGCCTCTGGGCAGAATCGACCTCAGGGACCGAAGACACTGGGGACGCAGGTGCTGCAGCTGACTCGGAGCGTGACAGTTCCAGCAGGTGGACGGGCCCCCCAGCAGGGGAGCGGCCAGGAGCCAGAGGCCGGGCGTTTGGATGCCGCTCCCAGGGCCCCTCTCAGGAGCTGGGCTCGGGGACAGAAGACCAGGCCCCAGAAGGAGCGAGGAAAGCTGACGAGAGCTGCGATCCTGGAAACGCCGGAGAAGCCAGGCCGCCTGGAGCAAGGAGACAGCCTGGGACGGGTGAGACGGGGGCCCTGGCCGGGCCGCGGCCCCGAGGGCAAGGCCCGCGTCCAGTGGCTAGAACGTGCTTGCCGCGGGGATTACGCAATGATCGCGGGGCTCACCGAGGCTGGACACGGGCCAGGCGCCTCCCCAGCCGAGACGTGGCCGCCCCACACTCCCACGGGGCCCCTTCTCCGTGCTGGTGCTTGACACACGCCTAATGGCGCTGCTTCGCGCCTTTCCAGGCTGGCAGCGCCGGGGGCGGGGCCCGTCCGGCCTGTTCAACTAGGGATTGGCAAATAGGACCTCAGAAAGGATCTGTGCGGAGATGGGGGGAGGGTGGGAGGAGGGAGGGAAGAAGGGAGGAGGGGAGTAAGGAGGAGAGAAGAGAGAGGGAAAACGGGACGAGGGAGGAGAGGAGGGGAGGACGGAGAAGGGAGGACAAAGGGAGGAGGGAGGAGAGGAGGAGGGATGGGAGGAGGGGGAGAGAAAGGAGGGGGGATGAGGGGGTAGAGGGGATGGAGGGGGGAGGAGGGAGGAGGGGAGGATGGAGGGAGGAGGGGGAGGAGGGGGAGAAAGGAAGATTTCTATTCCTTAAAGCAGCCCTGCAAACCATGCCCCACGGGGAAGTTGAGGCGCAGATGCGCACAGGGGCGGCTCCTGCGCAGGTCCGACTGGCTGCAGAGCATGTGCCGGGCGGCCCGACACCCCCTTGCAATGCCCCAGCCCGGGCAGCTGCGACGCGCTCTGCTCCTGAGCTCCCGGGCGAGGGGGCGTGAGCTTTTCCCGTGAAGGACCCCCCAGCCCAGCTGAGTCTAGCCCAGCCCAGCCGAGTCTAGCCCAGCCCAGCCGAGTCTAGCCCACGGTGGGAGCCAAGCGGCAGCCCGGGGACGGGGGCGGCGGCGCTACAGCGCCCTGGAGGGACCCCCTGCCCTCAGCAGATTTCTCTCACAAAGACTCTGCAAAGACGGGGCAAGGATGGCCGCAGCCAGGCCGGGAAGACCAAGGCGCGGAGGCCGTGGCGACGTGGCCAGCGGAAACCCTCGCCCCGAGCGCCGAGCTGTGCTAAGGGCCCCCCACTAACGGTCAGTGGGCGGAACCTGTGGACACACATCGGAACATCAGAGGCGCTCTTTGGAGGCTGGGTTAGCACCCCGCGACAGGCACTGCTCGTCGTCTGCACCAACATCCTCTTCCTCCTTAGGAAGAAAATCCCCGGTTTTCAGCTGGACTCCTGGCTGCCTGGAACTAAAACTGCCTTGGGCAGACTCCTTGCGGCCCGCTGTGGCTATGGAACCAGGCTCTGGTCCATTAGGTATAAGCAAAAGTGGCAAGGATGTGGAAAGCATCTTCAAACTGAGCACGCATGCCTTTCTTTGCTCTTCCTCATTTCTGTTGGCTGGAACACAGGAGTGATGGCCGGAGCCTGAGCAGCCATTTTGGATGATGAAATGATATCCTAAGGAAGACAGAGTGGCGAGGTAGAAGGAGCGTGAATCCCTGTGATTGCTGAGTCACCAAAATAACACTCAGCTACCATATCCCTGGACTTGGTCATATGAGAGAGAAATACATGCCTTTGTTGTTTGTCACTGCTATTTCAGGTTTTCTTTGATGCAAAGCCAATTCTAATATGTAAACTCACTCCCAAAGAGTATTTTCATTTTAGAGGGAAAAAGAGCCAATAATGGTTGCATTAATTCATCAGTGGATTCAAATGCCGGGACGGACACCCCCGTCACAGCAGCTGAGACAGGACAGGCATTACGGCATGCTCCTCGGACGCTGCGAAGGTGCCATCCCTGCCGACCGGGGGCTCCACTGAGCAGAGTCCTCATCCACGTCCACCACCCCCACAGTCCAGGGCAAGCGCAGAGGGGAGAGGAGGAGGGCGTGGCACCCCTTCCCTTGGTGGGCAAAGCTCAGAAGCCGCCTGTCACCCTTCCCGTAATCACACTGCTGTACTGACCACGGGGGCCTGGGGCCTGCAGCCGGCACCGGGGTCCCTTTGCCCCGACAGGTGAGAGCGCCTCTCGCTGCACAGGGGAAAGGAGGGCCGGGGGACAGCGGCCTCCATGCACAGCACCCGCTCTGCTCAGCCCCTGGCGGGAGGCCCCAGGCAGCAGATGCCAGCACCTTAGGAGCTGAGCCAGGACATGCCAAAGGGCTCGGCGACGAGGGAAAGGAGAGGACGGCTAAAACCACCCACTCCCATGCAATCCTCCAGCTTGCTCAGGAAGTGGTTTGTCTTTGGTGGTTCCGTGCAAGTTTTGAAATCCCCCATTGCTTCTCCTAGCTTTCGTGTGTGTGTTGTTTCTGATGACAAAATACCTCCTCACTGCAAAAAACACAAAAATCCAGAATACCAAAGAAGGAAATGAGACGTTTTCTTAAGTCCCGCCATATGCAACGTTACAGCGCATATACTTCCAGATTTCCTTTATTACATATAGAAATTCATAAGCATAACTTTATGTGCGTGTTCTTTTATATGCATAATGTATTTATAAAGATGATCTTTTGGAACTTGCTTTTTCCCACTTAAAAGTACATCATAATATTTTCTGTTAAAATTTACAGCAATAGCATGCCTCGTAAGGCTGTGCTATATTCCATTGTAGGACTACATCATCATTTATTTAACTAGTTGTATCTGTTAAGAGTGTGTTTGGCTGCAGATGACAGAAAACCTAAAGTCACTTTGAAAAGGCAAATTTGTTTTCTCACATGACAAAAAGTCTAGAAAATGCAGAGTAGTCAATGGTCTAGAAACTCAATGGCAGAGCCCATGTTCCTGCAGTTTGATTGGCCATGCCCTCACAGCACAAAAGGGTTGCTGTCGATCCAGACATCACAGCCACATTCGAGACAAGAAGAAGGGTATAAAGGAAAGTTTAATTAAGAATGCAAAAGCTTCCCAGCAATCCCTCCAGAACACATCTGCTTTCATGTCATGAGCCAGAACTGGCTCACATAGCCACTCATAACTGCAAAGAGGCTGGGAAAGCACCTATTTGGCCTGTACTGTTTATCACAAGCAGCTACAAGGAGCCAGCAGGCTAAGGATGACTTCGGCGACCAGTAAACAGCGTCTGCCGCGCCCACCCTCTGTGGACAGAGATCCTGCCCTCACTTCACACCCCTCCCCCTGCCAGGGGCCCCCAGTGACCTTTCCGCACAGCTCCAGCTGCCTGCAGCCCAGCCCGGCCTTCGTGGCTGCTGCCCCCTGCCCCTGGTCCCGCCCCTCCCAGGTGACGAGTCCCTGAATGGACCCGCTCGAGGGCACGGCACGAGCCCACCTCCGAGCCACGTCCTTCAGCAGGAGGCCCTGGGAGCAGCAGCAGCTTGTTCCAAAGGAGCAGCGATGGTGGTGGAGCTTCAGGCCCCAAGGCGGGTGGGCGAGCGCGGGCCCGGGGACGGGAGACCTCTTCACAGCGCACCATTTAAAGCACCACCCTACGGCCGCACACAGAGGACAGGGGTCAAGTGGCAAAAGCACGTGGACAGAGGGCAGCAGATGGCTCTCAACACCGCACACGCGGGAAGAGCGGCGGCCGTCCCCGGCGGGGTCCTCGCGGCAGGCCAGGGGCCGCACTGAGCACTGCGTATGTGCGTCTCGACTGAGTGTTCCTATCAAGCAGGGCAGCCCCCAAACCATCAGCTCTCACGATGGCGTACAGCGGGAGTGGCCCCTGCAGCTCTGAGGCCAGGGCAGGCCCTGGAGATGCCCGGACCTTCCACTTCTGCATCATGAGGCGGTCCAGGGCCCTGGGGTGGAGGCACAGGCTGCCAGCGGGGCAGGGGGTGGCACTCAGAGGGCTTGGGCAGTGGGCGCCCGCCAAGTACTTAGATGCTTTAAAAATCAGCCCAGCTGGGCAGTCCACAGGCTGGATCCCAGTGCTGACCCCCTAGAGAATGATACAGGATTGGTCTACAGATCGTGTATTAGTCAGATTTTTGCTGCAATCACTCTGTGTAACAAACCTCCCCAAATCTCAGGGCTTTACAAAACAAGCATTTTAGTCTGTGCCCCCGCTTCTGCTTGCTGGTCACACACTGAGCTTGGCGGGACCAGTCTGGGCTGTGGGCAGTGGGTCAAGTTCAGGTTTACTCTATAGGGCTCAGGATTTCACCCTGGGACCCAGGTTGAAGGAGCAGCGGCCACCCGGGCATGTTCCTCTCGCGGCAGAGGCTGGACGCTCCAGTGGGGACGGCAGGTAATGCCCCACGAGGGCTCAGCTCGGAAAGCGCACGGAGGCGCGTGCGCCCGCGTCCATGGGGTGGTGAGTGCCCTGAGCCGCCAGGAAGCCCGGGCCGGGGCCGGCAGGGCAGGGAGAGCGGTGGGCGGGAAGTCTCCGGGACGGAGCACAGTTTGGGTGGAGAGCCCAGGCGTAGGGGGACTCGTGCAATGAAGCCCCTCGAAGAACGGAAGCCATTGACGATAAAGAGCATTGTTTTTCTCTCTTTCCTTCTTTGTGAAGAAACGTCACGGCAACTCCAAAAGCATTTTGCAAAGTCTTCGCCTGGAGAGCATCTCATCGTCCTGGAAAGGGCCTCCATGGGGCCTCACTGCTCCGTTCTTTTCAAGGGAGAAGGGTTTGCCCTGAGAGCTAAGCCAGCAGAGGGGCTGCCTGGCCCCCGTGGCGGGGTACGCCGATGGTGGCAGGTGCCACGAGGCAGAGCCACGCCAGCCCTAGGTGCTTGGGTCAAAAGATCGGAGGTAAAGGGCCGTCCAGGGCGTGCACGAGCCGGGAGGCGTGGTGCCCGCCGCAGCGAGCGCTGAAGGAGCAGGCTCGCCAAGGAGGCCGCCGTGTCGGGTCTTCAGCAGCTGTTACCATCAAGGATCCTGGTCAATCTTTTAAGTCAAATTATGATTTTTTTTTTAAGATTTATTTTGTATTTATTTCTCTCTGCTCCCCGCCCCCATTGTCTGCTCTCTTGTATCCACTCCCTGTGTGTTCTTCTGGGTCCGCTTGCATTCTCAGCGGCACTGGGAATCTGTGTTTCTTTTTGCTGCGTCGTCTTGCTGCGTCAGCTCTCCGTGTGTGCGGCACCACTCCTGGGCAGGCTGTGCTATTTTCACGTGGGGCGGCTTTCTTTGCACGTGGGGCTCCCCTATGCAGAGGGTGCACCTGTGTGGCATGGCACTCCTTGCGCGCAGCAGCGTTGCGCATTGACCAGTTCACCGCATGGACGGGTTTGAACCCCGGACCTACCATATGGTAGGCAGATGCTCTATCAGTTGAGCCACGTCTGCTTCCCCAAATTATGATTCTTGGTTCCTCTAAAAAATTATGACTGTAGGTATCTCTAAAGGGCATGGAAGAGGGAAGCCAGTCCTGGAATTGCCAACGGATTGAAGCAGCCACCGTGAAGGGCCTTGTGGCAGTGAGTAAGTTTTTAAAAAGGATTTGACTTAAAATTCTTCTTCAAGGGCTCTCTCCTGAAAAATAGTCATAAATGTGCCAAAATAACTGGGTGGAGAATTTCACTGTAGCATCACTTATCACAGCAAATAGTTGGAAGTGACCCAAATATTCACCAAAAGGAGATTGGCTAAGTAAACTATAAACCCACTGAAAGCCACACAGGCGTTAAAAAGTAAAAGACGCGTGCATGTAATTGCACAAAACGCCCAAAGTCTATCATTAAGTAAAAAAGAAATCACAAAGCAGGAAGGGAGACCAAGTCCCAGTTTGTATTAAAAAAAGATAAAAATAATCGACTGATAAATCTGGATGTACATGGCAATACACTCCAAACATCTCTAAATATGGTTATTCCTAGGAATGAAAACTGGCACTCCCTGCCTTATACTTCGCAGAAGTATTTGAATTTCCTTAAATAACTGAATTTCACTTGTTTTATTTAAAAACATGTTTAAGTAAAACGTAAGTGCACAATAGTTTGTATAAAATTACAGTTTCAGATCCCAGCAAATGGAATTGAATGAAAATTTAAAATAGATGATAAAACCTGCTATACCTCTATAATGCTTGAATTTTTTATAAACACATACTTTACTTTCCTGGGAAAGCTATTTTAAGTAAAGTAAATGACCAGCAAAGTTTGTGACACTCAGCTACTGGTACTTTGTATACCTTTAGAAATTTTATTTTAATTTTTTACCTTTTTATCCTGGGTGCAGCTTCCCTGACTGCTAACAATAAGGCACCATACGTATCTGCATTCTTTTCTTTTTGGAGAAAGCTGAGAGAACTCTCCAGATGCCCTCTCTAAGTGCTTTGCATCCAATTTAAATACAGAAATGCACCAAATATTATTAGAGTTGATAATCTGGGTCTAATTTGCTTTCTTACTATTTTTGTGAAAAAAATGATTAAATGTCCAGGCATAAGCAAAGCCCGGGGCAGGGGCTGTAACGTGGGAGGCCCGCAACGGGGAACCAGCCCTTGGATTTCTATCCTGAGCCTCGGCACACCCTCCCCTCCCCCTTCTCCCCCCCCCGCCCCCAATCTCCAAGGTTTTCGGGTCTTACTTTCTGAAAGAGTAGTTTTCTCCTGAAACCAACATGCCCCGTTTTGAAAGGGAGGTACATTCCAGATAAGGGCAGCACGTCACGGGGCGTGCACCGCTGCAAGTCTGCGCCCACGTCAACACCTTGACAGCATCAGAGGATCAAAGAGATGGCACTGCCAGCTCCGGAGGCGGGCCAGGGCCCAGCAGCCGCGGCGGCCACGCCAGCACATGCCGGGTGGCGGAGGGAGCGGGACGGGCGGCGGTCACCGGGGCCCTGCCTGCTGTCCCAGGGCTGGCAGGTCTCGCACCGCCGCGGGCGTTTGTGCTGGCCCACCCGGGGACCGTCCAGCCCAGCAGAAAGCGGCTGTGCCCAAGTCGTCGACCTGGCCTCCAGCCCCAGGCGTGCTCTGTCACCTGCGTGACCTGACGAGGGGCTCTGGAACCCTCTTCTCACCACAGTGCCAAGACTCGGAGAGGCAGGACAAAACGGCTCAGGGGCGCGTGGAGGAGAAGGAGACGCCGACCCTGGGGGCGGCCAGCGCCACGGACCGCGGCCGGCTGGGAACGGGACCGCGCAGTAGTTTAGTCCAGGGCACAGGGCGGCCCTCCCTGCAGGTTCTGCATCCCCTGCCCAGTCCGCGCGGAGGCCGCCACTGGCCCCCGAGGAACGTTCGGCACGAGCAGGAGACCGTGCTTCGAAAGCCACCAAGACGGCGAGGCCACCGTGCTGCGGCGTGAGCTGCCTGCCCTGACAAGTGCCAAGACGGAAAGCGGGGCGCAGCTGCAGCAAGCACATGTTGGCGTTAGAGCCGTCCGAGCGGCAACGCGCTCTCGCAGGGACATGCTCAGCTGCCCCGGCATGCACGAGTGCTTGGGCGGCAGTGCTGGGCGCCAGCGCCGCAGAAGCCTCTTTTTGGGAGGCCTCTGACTCCTTCCCTGGACTCCCCTGCCAGAGCCAACGTGAACCAGAGCATTTGTAATTCTCAGGCACGAGTTACACCTTTCAGAGCATTTCCTAGAATTCAGAAGCATCAAGGGGGCCGTGACCCTCGTGCTGGACTCCACTTAAAATAAACACGGACAGCCTGGACGAGGTCATGCGGCGTTCGCCACCCTGCACCTTGAAATCGGCACCCACGAGCCCACGGCACCGAGACTCACAGCGGGGGCACACAGAGCCGAGGCCGGGCGTGTGGCTTCTCAGAGCATCACTTCTACTTAAAGATTTGGGGACAGACGGCCTTCTCGTTACGAGTTTCTTTAGTCATGCTATTTTCTGTGTGGCGTTTAGGAAATCCTTTCCTATAGCTAAGTCAGAAATACATCCTTGGGTGGGAAATTTTAAGAAGTCGTCATCCAGCCAAACGTCTCTTTCTCTGATGAGGGAAAAGAACTTGCCGTGGTCGCCGGTTGGCCGACCTCCTCCCCAAGCCTGAGCCGTCCAGTGCGGAAGCCACCAGCTGCGTGGCTATTGGGACTGAAGATCTTTTTAAGCGCATACATTTAGACTTCGGTTCCTCAGGCACACACCTTCCAGCTCCTCGAGCCTGCACGTGGCTAGTGGCGGAGGGCGAAGCGTGGGTTCTGGGTTAGAGGACGTTTCCGGGGTTGCAGGAAGCTCCGTTGCACAGGACAGCAGCCTCCTGCAGAGCAGCCCTGGAGGGACAACTGAGTCCAAGACCCTCGTGTCACCAGATGGAGGGACTGCCACCCTGCCTCAAGAGACTCGAGATTTCCCAGTGGTGCCTGCCGTTTCCCTCTGTGGGGTTGAGTCACCGACTGGTTCAGACCAGAAGTGTGTGCAATCATCTGACACCCAGCACCACCCTTAAAAAGAAAGGTTTAAGAAGGACAGGAACAGAAAAGAAGAGCAGGTCAGGTATTCTGACAAATAACTCTTCGGCACTGACTTCCAACAGATCCGTCCCACGGCCTTTTTAAAAATGTGGCGATTGGTTTGTTGGGGATGTTTTTAATTCTCTGACGGAAACACGTTCTGCATCTGACTCCAAGAATTCCAAGATTTCAAGGTTCCACCTGGAACTCTAAAGACGCTGCGCGGTGACGCGCTCCATGGGCGCCGGTGCGTGCCGTGAATCGGGAACGGGGGAGAACATTCCTGACAAAGACTCACCGGAGAGGAGCTGTTCTCCCGCCGTGGGAAGGAGCTTCTCGGAAGGCGCCGGAGGAGGGAGGAGGGAGGAGGGAGGGGGCCCTCCCTGGGGAGGCGCGTCCTGTCCGCGGCCTCCTTGACGGCCTGGCCACTGCCCACTGTCTCCCCGTCTGGGTGTCCAGGGACTCCCCGGTCAGAGGCGGTCACCAAGATACGGGGAGCGGGGGTTTATGGCCTCCGAAATGAAAGTGACAGCGGGAGCGGCTCGGACAGAACTGGAGCGGCAGCTTTCCTGCAGCGTGGGACTTCCTGCCCGGCCACGGCACCGAGACTGCCAGGCCCCGGGCTCGGCTCCAGGGGCTGGAGACGGGGCCGGAACATATAATTTTAGCCTCTTCTGATGGTCATTTCTGTCTCTGAAATAGTAAATGCCGTCTCGCCACAGTTGCAAAACGCAGGCCTGGGGCGTAGTGGGTCAGCCCGAGCGTCGGTGTCCTGGACGCTGGAGACCGCGGGGGGCAAAACGGCCCTCCAGCGCCCCCAAGGCCGAGGACCCAGCGCTGCTCCGCCGCAGGGGGGTGGGAGACCCAGGCTCGAGGGGCAGCGCTGCGCCCCCGGGGTGGGACCGGCTCGGCCGCCCGTGGGCCCTGCCCTCAAGACCCCCAAGGGAGAGGGAGCGGCCTCCTCGCCTGCACAGCGCTGAGCTCCCGGGGCTCCAGGCGAGGAAGGGACAGGGTGGCGGGGCCGCTCTTGGTCCCTGGGATGAAAGGCCACCAGGTGTTTCCTGGCACTTTGGTGCTGGCCTTGGCTGCCGCGTGTCACCGCTGCCAGGAGGCCCACGTGCTTGCCTCCAGCCCCGGGTCCCAGCTAGAGGGGGCCTGGCCTCTGACCAGCGTCCAGCTGAACACAATCCCTTTAGGGCTCTGGGGGCAGGGGCTGCTAGGCCCACTGTGCGCCCTCACCTGTGCGCCCTCCCCTGCGCGCCCTCCCCCGCGTGCCCTCACCTCTGCAGCCAAGCACAGCCTTTCCCCAGGGCCTCCTGGTGCAGATCTGCCTGCCAGCACCCTCTGACCCCAGAAAGTGCCAGAGAGCAGCCTCGGCCCAGGGTGGGTCAGACCTGGGGGGCAAATGCCCAGGTCCCACCCTTGGGGGCACCCCCAGGCCTGTTCTCGGCCCCCTCTGCCCCGCACCGCCCCAGCGGGCAGAGCCCAGCTCTCCGGGGCAGCCTCCTCCTTGTCTTGTCCTGGGGCCCCGCTAACAAGCGTCACGGGCTGGGGTGCTGGGAGCTGCCGCTTCTCCCCTCGCAGCGCTGGAGGCCCGCGTCCGACTCCGTGGGCACTCTGCAGTGGCTGCGGGGCTCCTTCCTGGCCTCACCCAGCGCCTGGGGCTGCTGTCACCCTTGGAGCCGTGGCTGTGGCCCCGCCTCCGTCCTCACGAGGCCCAAATCCCTCTTCTTACAAGGATGCCCACCCCGGCCCAGCATCTCCACGTGGTGGCATCTGGAAAAGCCCTGTTTCCAAACTGGGTCACAGCCATAGGAGTGGGGTGACCACATGGAGGTGTCTTGGGGGGCACGGGCTTGCTCGGCCCCCTGACTCACTTCCCCACCCCTTTTCGTGCTTCTGGGGCTCACCTCCCAAGTACCCCACTTACACTGTCACCTCCCAAGTACCTGTCTATGCTGAGACCCTTGCCTCGGGCTCTGCTTCTGGGGGGCCTCCGCTTAGACCTGTACTTTTTTTTTTTAAGATTTATTTTATTTATTTCTCTCCCCTGCCCCCCTGCTGTCTGCTCTCTGTGTTTGCTTACACCCTCGGCGGCACCAGGAAACTGCGTCTCTTTTTTTTTTTTTTAATGATTTATTTTATTTATTTCTCTTCCCCCCACCCAGTTGTCTGCTCTCTGTGTCCATTCGCTGTGTGTTCTTTTGAGTCCAGCTGCATTGCCAGGTGGCACCAGGAAACTGCATCTCTTTTCTGTGTCAGCTCTCCGTGTGTGCGGCGCCACTCCTGGGCAGGCTGCACTTTCTTTCGCGCCGGGCGGCTCTCCTTACGGGCGCACTCCTTGTGCGTGGGGCTCCCCTACGCGGGGGACACCCCTGCGTGGCACGGCACTCCTTGTGCACACCAGCACTATGCGTGCGCCAGCTCCACACGGGTCAGGAGGCCCGGGGTTTGAACCCTGGACCCTCCATATGGTAGGGGGATGCTCTATCCGTTGAGCCACGTCTGCTTCCCTAGACCTATATTTTGTAACTGAGGGGTGTTGGGAAATCCTCTGTGTCTCTAAACTATCTGCCTCCTGAAGCCGACGGTGCAGCCCTGGCTCAGTCCTGAGAGACCCGCTGCTGCCGGTGCTTTCTCCCTGCTCCCCGGGCCTGCGCCCCCAGGTAGCTCGTCACCAGGGCACAGTGCCAGGGACCCCGACTCCCTCCAGCCCTCCCCTCCACCCTCCTCTCCCCCCAGCCCGCTGGGGCCCACCCGAGCCTGCTCTCTGCTCTCCCCCAGCCCCACCCGCTCCCGGTCCCACTGCCACGAGACCTCGCCCCAGCCCGGGGGCCGCCTGCTCTGCTCAGGGACTTCCCCGGCCCCCAGGTCCCAGGTCCATGAGCCTTCCAGACCCGAGGCTGCCCCCAGCCGGCCGTCCTCAGGAACATGTCCCTCTCCATGTTCATCCGCTTTCATCCAATAAAACTTACTGGACAAGACGATTTACCACCTCTAGAACTAGAAAGCCACTGGGGGGCCAGCAGGAGAAGGTCGGGCACCTTGAAGATAAACGCTACGGAAACCGGATGGCGGCAGGGGCGCCCGATAGGGCGCTCCGGCTGCCGGGACACTCTGCCCCTTGAAAACGGCGCTGAGCAGGTGCTAGGGCAGGAGCTACAGGCGAAGCGGAGCTGAGGGAGGGTTTCCACCAAGAAACCGGAGGTCTTGCGTGAGAAGTAAAAGGAAATAGCCTCCATTTTAACTCAAGGCCTTTCACCTAAGACCTGGGTCCCACCTCAATCCTCGTACAGAAAACCCAGTAGAATGAGGCTCATGGTTTGGGAAACACTGATCTTCAGCAAGAACTGGGACCAGGGTTTAACTTCCCTGCCAGCTCTGGTCAACCCACGTGGCTCCAAGGCCACTCTCTCCGGCCTCAAGAGGGAAGACCATCATGAGCGATTAGCAATGTCTGCCAAGGGTCATGGGGAGTGATTAGCAAATGTCTGCCAAGGGCACAGGCTGGGGAGTAGCAGAACAAGTGCCATGCCCTCAGCGTGCCCCATCGTCCAAGTGCCTGGACAGGCCTCTGTAGTCTGACTGCAACCCACCCCCCCAGGCTCCTGTCAGGCCAGTTCCTGTCTCAAATGTTCACCCTGGCAATTCGCTGGAAATTGTGTTTGCATCCGCCATAGCAGGACCTTTCTAAGCACCCCAGGAGGCAAGGTTTGTGGCTTTCATTTCACAGCCAAGGGTAGAGAAGCCCCAAGGAGGTTAGGTGACTTGCCCAAGGTCACACGGCCAAGAAGGTAAAAGCAAGGCTCCGCCGCTTTCCCTGAACGCTCGAGGGAACCTCCCCAGAACCTCGTGGACCTCAGTTCCGTGACCTCGAACATGTGGCTGGGACCGAGTCAGCGGGAAACGTTCCTCTATATTTATCCTGCAGCCGAGTCAGCTGCCCTGTCCTGGGGCAGGGCCCGAAACATCTGAGCAGACACAACAAACTCGTAATAACTCCACACAGCTCCAAACCAGAAGAATATTTTTACTCTGGTGAGTCAGCCATTTATTTGTCAATAGAGGCCAGTAAAGGAGAAGGCCCAGGGGCCCTGGATAAACATGCAGACTGCAGGCCCTGGAGAGAGCCTGGGGAGGGCAAACTTCTAGAAACACGCTTGTCCCTGAGAACTATGCCACCGGGACAGGCGCACACTGCGAGCCGGACGGCACCCAGGCGGAGGAGATTCCGAAGGGGGCAGGGGAGCGCCTCGCGCGGGCTCCGGGCCTTCCTGTTTCCCGGCCCCACCCCCTGCTGGCCCTGCGGGTAAGATGATGAACTCTGCTGAGCCTCGGCTTCGCCCTCTGTGAAATGGGCACGACGGCCCTGCCCGGCAGGGCGATGCGAAGATGAGCGGTGTGGCGCGTGACAAGCAGCCCGCCGATGCCACTCGTGACGGCGGTGGTCATAACCACGGTGGGGTGGAGATGTGGATTTGTTCAGTGCTTGCTCCCCAAAGGCGAACAGAGCCCTACTGTGTGCCAGGCCCTCCCTCTCCTGGGTGTCGAGAGAGGCTGAGGCTGAAGCCTGTATTTATACAGCCCTGCCCCAGGGAGAAAGGGAGGGAGACCCGGGAGTGCCGCCTCACGGCTGGGAGGCATTGGCCACGACTCCCAAAGCCGAACGCGCCTGCACCCCATGCCCCGGGTGCACCCAGTAGAAGCGAAGGTTACCCAGGAAGACGCTGCAAACACGCCCTCAGCCGGGACCGCAGACTACCCAAGCACAGCTCAGCCGCTGGGCAAACAGGCCGCGATGCCTTCAGGGAGGGAGCGCAGCACAGCGAGGGACAGAGGGTGGCATCCGCTGTGAGCGACGATGCGCGGGGACACGCGGGCAAGGCTGAGGGAGAGGCGCCAGGCCAAATGAGCACGTTCAGAACGGGTCCCCTTATCGGAGAGCCGAGGGAAAGGCCAACCCGGCGATGGCGACAGAAATCCCACGAGCGGCCACGCTGGGGGAAGGGGAGTACTGAACAGGAAGGGGCACGAGGGAACTCTCTGGGGCGTGCTGGAAAACTTTACCAGCATCATCTGACCGGAGAGTCATCTAGGTGGACACAACGGTGAGCACTGAGGTAGGCTGTACCTGGAAGTTGATCATGGAAAGGTCAGCACCAGAAACAGCTGGGACAGCTAATGACCAGGGGCCTGCAAGATCAAAAATCTGCAAGGGCCAGGAGCAAGCTGGAAATGACCCAAGCGGGCCAGGTGTAAGGCAACGGGTGCTGGGCCCCTCGGACGGCCCCCAAGCAGAGCGTCCGCCCCGAGGCAGTGAGCTTTAAAACCTGTTGGGCAAAGAGCACGGCCAAGGGCGGCTTGCCTTTGGCTGCAGCAAGGTGGAGGGGTGCCGGCGCCCAGAGACGCGGGGCCACAGCTGCTAAAGTAATGCAGATCCAGAGCAGGCTGCAAGGCGGGGGCTGAGTGGGCAGCAGGCGGAGCGGAAGGACCCCGCCTGGAGCCCCTGAGCCCACCGGGGCAAGCTCTGAACCTCGCCCCGTGCCTCAGTTTCCCTTCTCAGATGGGTAACGGCTATCGAGGGCTACGTCCTCGGGTGCAAAGACTCCATCTTCGCTCCTGCATCGTCTCCCCAGGGCGCCCTCCTCGCAGCTGGCACCGAGCAAGGGTAAGCTCACTGAATTAAGTAATCGATCAGTCGTTCTCCACCACAACAGAGGCACGCTGCGAGGAAGAAACGGAGCAAACGTGAAAACACTCAGTAAGGTAAGAAAAATGCGCGGCGCTCCCCGGAACCGTCGACCGCGGGAAGCCAACTGATAGCAACGGCGCGGCGCGGAGGGAATTTAAGTTTCAAATGCCTGGACGAGAAACGCGAGTCCTTTCTTCCGGGCCCATCGATTCAGCCATCGCTGCAAAGCAGCGGGAGGAGGCCCTGGGGCTGAGCGTCTGAGGGGGGGTATCCCACGTGCAAGCCCCACCCTCAGCGCTGCAGCACCCGGCAAAGCCTGGGAATCAGAGGCTCCGGGTCCCTTGCAGGTGGCGTGAGACGTGCTCAGGCCCACACCAGGAGACGCATGTCTGCCTTCCTTCTAGGGATCAGGTGACTTTCTCTGGGAAAATCAGAGAGGGTCCCGGCTCCAGGTCCCAGAACTGGGGTGCAATTACTGGGTGGAAAACACAAAGGTGGATGTCGCTGGACTAAAGGGCACGACTGCCGGCTCCCACCCCCTCAGCCCCGCCCACCAGCGGCCAGGCTGCTGCGAGCCCGGGCAGGGGCGGCAGGGACCCCCTGGAGAAACGGGACATGTGGGGAGATCACCTTGGACGTCTCCAGTCCCTCAGTCATCCAGGGAAGCCCCGGGGGCACAAAACCCACCCAGGGCCACAAAACTTCCAGGACAACTATCTGTGCCTGACTTCGGAAAAAGACTGACAACTGAGGAGTGCTCCAATGTGAAAGAGACGAAAACAGGCAAATAGGAAAAAGAACGATCCCCAAGAACAGAGACAAGGCACAGAGCAGGAAAAACAAACGTTCCCTTTCAGAGACATCCACATGCCCTGGAAACAGGGGTTGGGCAAATTGGCCCATGAGCTAAGAATGGTTTTACATTTTCAAATGGTTGAAAAAAATCAAATGGAGAATTACATTTTGTGACATGTGACAATATAAGAAATTTAAATATTGATGTCAATAAAGTTTTATTAGAACATGCCCAAAGTCATCCATTTACAAACTGTCTATGGCTTCTTTTGCATGACAATGTGATAGAGACCATATGCCCACAAAGCCAAAACACTACCTGGCCCTTTACAGAAAGGTTTTCAGACTCCTGCCTTTGAGAAAGAGAAGTTAAGCATGTCCATCATATAGGAACAGAAGTTATTTTTCAGACCCAACCAGAATTAAAACAAGTTATTGGGAATAAAAGCTCTGAGAGCATAAATTAAAAATTCAACAAAAGGTTTAGGATATAAAGTTCTAAAAAATCTCCCAGAAAGTGTGGGGGAGGGGAAACTAAAGAGATGGATAATGGGGGTGGGATGAGAAATTTAGAGAATCAGTCCTTGAGGTCTGATATTACACTAACAGGGGGTCTAGAAAGACAGAACAAGAAAATCTTGGAAAAGAAATTGTCAAAGACACAAGACAAGAAAACTTTCCACAGAAAAGGACATGTATCTCTGAAATGAAACACACATCTCCTAGCACAAAAGGGAGAAAAGCATACCAAAACACATCACATACAATTTTTTGAAAATCAGTTCCTGGTGCTACACCCCACTTCCTTCCACTCTGCTTTACTCTCCAGAAGCAGCCATGTCTGATTCTGTTAGCTCCTACTTCTACTATTTACATCAGTATTTCGAGTAAGTATCGATATTTCTGTTTCTTGATTCATCAATTTTAGGCATTAGCTACAGACTTCTTACAACCGTGAAAATATCATTCATGGTTGAGGCAAGCAGTGTACAATAATAATTTTATTTCTTTCATTGTATAACTTTTCTTTGCCCTGAATTTAATAATTGCCTCAGGTTTTCATTTTTAATCCTCTTTCTGAGAATTTTTGTTTGTTTGTTTTAGAAATCACATATACTACTATTTAACTTGTGCATGACTTTACTAAAATTTTTATTTTATAAAACTAAAAGTACTTCTGAGACCATTTAAATTTTTTTAAGGATTTAAATCTCTAAATTCTAAGGGAATTTAAATGTTAAAGGATTAAAAGAAAATTATTGAGTAAATAGGAGTACAGACAGTATGTAAATACAGGAAGGTTTGCAGAGCACTACACAGGCGCAGACAGGTAAGAAAAGGGAGCTGGGAGGTGGCAGGGGCGTGGCTCGGGCAGCAGCAGTAGATGGGCGAGGGCTGGAAGGGAGAGCTAGACGTGCACTCGAGGAGCCGGGGCTGTAAGGATCTATGGGCTGTGAAGGCCTCTCGTCTCCCCTTCCACTGGACTCCCCACTGGTAACCAGTATCCCTTGGGACGGAGGAAAGGAGAGAGCTGCACGAGAGGGGAGAAAGCGGTGAGGGGCTCCCCTCCGACCAGGAGCTAGGCAGGGCCAAGCCCCTCCCTCCCGGTTTTTCCTGCCCCTCATTCTGGACTTGGTGCATGACACAACAGGGAATTGGGATCACATTGGATGTCTTGGAATTGTGGGTCCAGAAAGAAAATGTGTGTGTGTGTGTGTGCGTGTGTGTGTGTATCAGATATGCCCAGAGAATGCAGTTACACACAGGGCCAAAAGGGTATGTTTCACAGCAGAAAAAGGAAAGATTACGCCTATCAAATTGAAAATAAGTTGTTCTAACAGACTTGACTTATGACAGTATTTTGATACATTTTAATGCGCATTCATATTTTGTAGTGGAAGAGGAACATGTTACATGCAGGGATGCAATCAGGAAAATCCAAAATGTAGGAAACACCACATCAAAAGCATGCTGTTTCTTCAAAAAGTAAATTGCAAAAAGTAGAAAAGAAAGGAAAGCAAAAGAAAAGAGGGGAGGTGAGGGGAAGGGAGAAGGGAAAGGAAGAATAAACGTATTAAAAGCAACCTAAGGCACAGCAACAAAATGCAGTATATGATCCTTGTTTGGATCCTGATTCAGAGAAGCTAATTGTCTACCTACATGTGAAAATAGGGGAAATTTAATCACTGACATTTAGGAACTTGTTATCAATTCGTGATAAGAGTAGTTGAATTTTTAAGTCTTTATGTTCTGAAAATACATGCTGAAATACTTAAGGATGAAATGACATGAGCTCTAGGATTTGTTAGGAAATAATCAAGATGGGTTCTAAGTTGATAGTTGTCAGAGCAGGGTGAGAAGTACATGGAGATATGCTCTACTTTTGTATATTGCATGTTAATCAGGGTTCTCCTGGGAAACAGAATAGACAGGCGCTATCTGTACATATTGTGAGACTTTGTGGCATTGTCTCCCGTGACTGTGGGAATGCCTGAGTCCTAATTAAGGGCCGTGACTGTGGGAATACCTGAGTCCTAATTAAGGGCCGCTGCAAGCTGGAAACCTTGGTGAAGGTTTTCAGTGACTCCCCAGCAGTGGCTGGCTGGTTGAGGTAGAGGTGGGAATTCTCTCTTCTGCCTGCTGAAATCCTCGCTTCTTGTGAGACCTTCAACGATTGGATGGGACGTCTCTCCTCGCCTAAGGCAACCTCCTCAGCCGATCACAGATGTCATCAGCCGACTTAACATGGATTTAAGTGCACGGAATGTCCTCACCGTAATAGTTAGGCCAGTGCTTCTTGACCGAACGCCTGGGCACCATCCCCTGGCCAAGTGGACACATGAACCTAACCATCAAAAGTGCTTTACGTTTTTCATCATAAAATCTGAAAAACCAATCATAAATCCCACCTGAGATTATCCCCTAAAACTTAGGGGCACAAGTCCTGAAAAACGACTTCCACGTTGCCCTCCTCTGGCACGTCAGCGGTTGTGTTTCTCTCTTTGCTCTCCCCAGTCGTGAGCCTGGCTCTGGGCCACCAGCACCGGATCACGAGCGCTGGGGTCTGGGAAGGGGCCTGGACAGGGCAAGTTTTGCCTTTTCACAGCCCACTGAGAATCCACAGTTGTCTAGTTGTGAACCAAACATGAACTTTTTTCAGCTTGGGCGCTCATTTATTCTTGGCAAAAGGCAACATCTCATTTCAAAGCTGGGAAGGGAAGACTTCTAAAGATTTAAAACGCAACTCCAAAGCTCTTTGGACATCCAATGGCTTGCTTAAAACAAGGTTTTGATGAGTTAAGAGCAAATGAATCAGAAACATATGGGTTAAATTCCCCTGAAAATCCACATGGGTTTATAAATGAGAGGGGAAAGGGGCTGGCAAATATCTTTTTGGTTTTATCAAACCCCAAACATTTTAAAAACAGTACGAGACAGTTGGCAACTCCAAACTGCAGCTGAATTCACCCATCGCTAACGGCAGGGCGAAGAAAAGTCTACAACTGGACCAGGTAGGAAGGCCGTGGCAGGCTGGTGTCGGGTTCTCCTCTACCCAACACAGGCTTCCCCTCTACACGCCAGAAAGCTGCCAGCTGAAGACTCCAGCTGATGGGCCCTGGAGGGGCCCCGGTCTTTGTAGCCCCTTTTCCCTCCAGAAGACACAGAACTGCATTAAAGGGAAGTGCCAAGGGCAGCATTTCCATTTTGTTATGGTCTCTGCCCTCAATTACAGGCACCCTCCAAAATTCTCCCTGCAGCCACCTCTGGGAAAGCAAAAAGGCTCCTCCAAAGGAAAGCCATGTGGGTCTGTTCTCTCCCCGTCTCGGGCTCTGAACGAAAGCAAGCCCGTGTTCCTTTAGACTCAAAGCGGGGGCTCTGACGGGGTCCCGTGGCCAGGCACGTGCAGTGGGGGCCGTCTGAGCTCAGGTGGCAGAGAGCCACGTGGGTGAGAGCAGAGCTGCCACCAGGCTCCCCGACACCCAACTCCCTCTTGGTCCAGACGAGGAAACCAGCCCAGACTGGGCGGGAGCCAGTCGGGGTCCACACTGAGAACAGCAGCGATGCCGCCCAAGGTCCCTCATGCCCAGGCCAAGGGAACGTTCTAGAATGACTCCTAGAATCCTCATGCAGGGTGTCCCATGGCGTTGTGCAAAAAAAAAAAGTGTTGGCGGTCATCCAGCTTCCAGAATAAACACCAGCCTGCACCTTCGCCACGTCAGTGCCACCCTCCAGGGCAGGCCTCACCCAGCCACATTTACTGGGCACCGGCCAGAGAGGCAGAAGCAGGGAGCTGTAAGAGGGCAGAGGCTGCGGCGCAGCTGCCCCAGCCTTCGGTCCCTGTCCCACCGCTGAGAGCCGAGTGGGGGGCAAGCCTAGGCTCTCCCAGGCCCTGTGTGCTCAGAGTTGATATGTGCCAGGCGCCGCTGCAGGCCTGGCCCAGGGCGGGGGGCTCGACCAGCGCGTGGGGTTGTCCTGAGCCTGCCGCTCAGGTGCATGAGCTCATCCCCTCTTCTTCAGCGTCACTAGCCCATTGGAGAGATGAGAAGTCTGAGCTCCAAGAAGCTGAAGAACTTGCTATCAAGCAGCAAAGCCAGATTTCAGACCCAGACAGGGGGGCCTCCATGCACCTGCAGCCCGGAAGGCACTTCTTCTTCCAGGCAGACGCTGCCCCATGCCGTGCCATGCCAAGTGGGCCAGCTGACCTTCAGCCTCGGCTCGGCCGCCCACCTGGCACCGGGCCCTCCCGTTCCTGAGAGCTGAACAAGGGCACAGGGATAATAGGTGCAGGGCTCACCCCAGCGCCAGCCAAGGGCTCCGCTCAGAGTGCTCGTCTGAGCTGGGCCACCTTGAGCCGGCGAATTACTGAGCCTCAGTTTCCTCCCCTGTCAAACGGGCTCACATCGCAGGTCTGGGGAAAATGCACGGCAGACGGTGCTCCAGGACTTGCTAATTGCCTGATAATTGTGAGCATTGCCATTCCATTGTCACTTGCAGAAGCCCCGGCCTCCACCTCCAGAGAGAACCATGCGTCTCCACCGCACGCAGTTTCCTGACCACGACCTGTCTCCATCGCTCACCCGGCCGGGGCACCGTGCCTACCAGAACCCGCCCAGTGCCGAGGCCCAGAGCAGCGGACAAAGGCCAGTGTCCTGCACTCCTGCCTCCCCCTCTTGCTTTCCTGGGTGTGCCAGGGGTTTGGCGAATGGCATGTCAAAGTGCTCGTAGCTACATCCCATCACGCTTCGAGGTTTGATACGAACGAGGCACTACAATTTCAAGATTTCGCCAAAGTCAGGGTTGGAGAGAGGGGTGATGTTTCCAGCTCCGTGCGAGGACAGCAGCCTCCCTGAGCCTCCGGTTTTCACCTGCAGATTGGAGCCGACAGTACTGCTTCCGAAGGGCGTTGCAAACGCGTAGCCATGGCTCGGTAAACAGGCCCAGTGTTAAAGCGCTGGACTCTCTGCTCCAGTGCCCAATCCAGCTCAGCACCAAAAGCCGAGAAAGCTGCAGGTTCAAGCCGTAAGCGCCAGGCCAAGGGGTGAGCCCATCCCCCGGGCTTCCTTAAGACGAGGAGAAACGCTTCGCCGCGTCAAGATCACAGATCGATTACGTTTTTAAAACCCAAAGAGGGGGCCTAGGCCCTTAGAAGCCAATGGAAACACAAGTGTTTAACAGCTGACGTCCACCATCCAGAGGGGACGGCGTTGCCTAGACGGAATCGCGTTGCCAGCTCTCTCTTTTCACGACGCGGTGGTTGTTAGAAATCAGGATTTTTCTTAACTGAAGCCTGGCGGCCACCCGCGCCTTGTTTCTTAGCAGGGTTGTCTTCAAGCGAGTTTTCTTTGGCTTTCCAAGAGAAGGGTAACAGATTCCTTTTGAAGTTTTTTATTGATGAATGAGCTGCTATAAATAACTCTTGGTGGCAGCCGCCCCATCTCTGAGGTTTACCCTAGAATAATAGTAGCGGGGGAAAGAAGGCGATTTACGGCAGCGTGTCATGAAATAGCTTAATGGGCTTTATACTGCTTAATGTAATCTATACAGATGTAAAAACAGAAATACAATGATTTTAACCGCTGTTACTACATATCGCTTGGCTAATGAAAACAGCGTCTTGAGAAGCGCTCCAAGACGTGGGCTCAAGCATGTAGGGCATCCGTAGGAAATGGAGAGGGGAGACGGTGCTGGGAGGGGGGCCAGGGGCTTGTCTGATTTGGGGATGGCCCGAGAGTCAGCGATGGAGCTCGTTAACCACCCCCCGCCGCGAAAGTTCCCTTCTGCTACTCAACCTTGTCCCCGACACAGGAGCACGTCACGGTCACGTGGCTGTAGAGGGCAGCTGCTCCGGGCCGGCCTCGAGTGCACCCTGCAGGATGAATTACAGCGTCAGGGAGAGCTTCCGCTGCTGGAAAAGACAGCCCGTGCTCGTCAGGGAGCTCAAAGGACGTCCCCTGGTTCTCACAGTCCCCAGCCCAGGCCGCTGTCCCTCCTCTTTGTTCCCACCCGCCCCCCGGCCCCAAGGCCGCAAGCCCGGCTTCCAGCGAGCATCCTTCCAGCTTCCGCTCACGCGAAAACCTATAAACCCAGGGGTCAAGGCTGCAGTTTGAAAGTTCTCCCTGTCCCTCTGGGAAGTGGCCGGCATTAAAAACCGAGCCCCTGGGTCTCGTCCGCGGGGCCGTAAAGACTGACGTCCTCTTTGGTCCTTCAGGGAGGTCCCCGCCTACGGGGACACGGCTGGAGTCGAGCCGTGCCATTTGGCCGAAAGCGTTTCTCACGCGCCGGAGCCTAAACCCCCTGCCCTGCGGGCTGGGAGCCGGGCTCCCGCTCAGCCCTCCACTCTCTGGGCCTTCTGAGAAACGCAGGACTGGACAGAGAGAAGGCAAAACCTTGCCTTGAAATGACCTTTTGGAGCCTGTGGCTTGCGCCTGTGGCAAGGGGGCACAGGCTGGGCCCACCAGGGACCAGCCGCCCTGCACCCCTGGAGCCCCCTCCCCTCAACACGGCGGAGAGGCAGGTCCTTATAAACTACCCAGAGGAGGCGCAGATGGACGTGGTGCCCCAAGAGAAAGGACGCAGGGCTGGACCGGGCGGCCCGGTGACTTGTACCCACCTGTCCCTGTCATATCCGCCTCACTGCCTCCGGGGCTGAGGGACACACAGAAATATCAGGAGTGGGCAAGAGTGCCTTCATCAGATGCTGCCTCCACTCCACAAATATTTACTCAGTGTCTGTTTGGGTTCTAATGGGGAGGGGGGCTTTCAGTCTAGCAGGAGAGTCGGGCCTTAAGGAATGTCTAATCCTGCAACAAGTATTTTGGGGGTGTCTACGACATGGCAGGCTCTATGCTAGGCACTGAAGGAGAAATGCGGGGCAAGGAAAAGCATGTCAGCCTTCCTAGAGCTTATTGAATTGTGGTTATAGACAGATGTGAAACCTGTTACCGGGCAAATAATCTTCTCATTGCAGTTTTGATAGCACTGCAAAGAACTGCGAGCTTCTGCCAGAGTGTGTGGAAGGGCAGCCAGATACAGCTGGGAGCTGCGCTGTCCCGTGTGGTAGCCACTTGGTCCGTGTCACTCGAGCACATGAAATGTGGCTCATCTAAATTGAGATGGGTTGTAAGTGCAAAATATACACTAGATTGCCAAGACTCAGGGCCAAAACAACATTAAACACCTCAATTAATAATTTTTATATTGATTACATGTTGAAACAATCATATTTTAGATGTGTGGTGTTAAATAAAATAAATTATTAAAATTAACTGCACCTACTTTGTTTAATTTTTTAAAACGTTGCTAAAAATGCCTTACTTTTGGGGGGGAGCTCGCTTTGTATTTCAGCTGGGCAGTGCTGCTCTAGAGGGTCAAAACGGCCCCCCTGATTGAGAAGCACACGATTCACAAGTCCCAAGGGGCTTGTCACAGAGAGTCGAGAAGATGATGGAAACATGGCTTCTACCGTTAGCTCCGTCCTTTGGGTTTTGAGATCTCACACAAAACAGAGGGATCTTACGGGTTTTCTCACCCTCAACACTAGGACATTTGGGGCTAGAGAACTCTCTGTGTAGGGGCGGTGCTCTTGTATGGTAGGATGATTAGCAGTGTCCCTGACCGTTACCCACTAGATACCGGTAGCACCCCGCATAGTTCTGACAACCACAACTGCACCCAGGCATTGCCAATGCCCCTGGGGAGCATAATTCTCTCCAGTTGCCAGCAGTCGTAGCAGCCTGATGCTGGAGGCGTGGAACGGATGGCTCTCGACAAGGACTGCGTGTTAGCATCCTTGGGTCAGCATGACTTGGCCGAAAACAAAGTCATCCTGTTTTTTAAGTCCCCTAGATGGTTCTACCTGGATGGAGGACCCCCGTGTGGAATGGTGTTTGATAGGCGGTGGGTCTCCTTGCCGGTCTCTTTCATTTTATGATGTGAATAGATATGTTTTTGCCCTGAACACCCACTACTTTAACACCTGGTTTGATGATACCTAAGAGTGGCTAAGAGCTTGATGACTGGTACACCTGGGTATGATACCTTGCCAAGGAGTAGCTAAGTCATCAAGGCCACCTGCTTGTAAAATTTCATTAGTAAAATGGACATCAAAATGCCCACCTCCTAAGTTTGTGTAAAGATTAAAGAGGTTGTGAACATATAGACCTCAGTATAGAGCTTGACAGGTGGCAAGTGCTCAATCACTGTTGCCTGTCAGTATCATCATCCCCTTCCCCTTCCCCATCCCCATCACCACCATCCCCATCACCATCACCACCATCACTGTCATCATCACCATCACCATCATCATCATCATCACCATCATCACCACTATCATCATCATCACCATCACTATCATCATCATCACCATCACCACCATCACTATCACCATCACCACCACCATCACCACCATCACTATCACCATCACCACCATCATCACCATCATCATCATCATCACCATCATCACCACCACCATCACCATCATCAGCATCATCATCACCACCATCACCACCATCCCCATCACCACCATCATCACCACCATCACTGTCATCATCACCATCATCATCAGCATCAGCATCACCATCACCACCACCATCATCATCACCATCACCACCACCATCACCACCATCCCCATCACCATCACCATCCCCATCACCACTATCACCATCACCACCATCATCACCACCATCACCATCATCGTCGTCATCATCATCAGCATCACCACCATCACCACCATCATCACCGTCACTATCACCATCACCATCATCATCACCACCATCACTGTCATCACCATCACCACCGTCACTATCACCATCACCATCATCATCACCACCATCACTGTCATCACCATCACCACCGTCACCATCACTATCACCATCACCACCATCACCACCATCATCACCATCATCACCATCATCACCACCATCACCATCATCACCACCATCACCATCATCACCACCATCACCACCATCACTATCATCGTCGTCATCATCATCAGCATCACCACCATCACTGTCATCATCACCATCACCATCATCACCATCATCACCATCATCACCATCCCCATCCCCATCCCCATCACCATCATCACCATCATCACCATCATCATCATCATCACCACCATCCTCATCCCCATCACCATTATCACCATCATCACCATCACCATCACCCACCACCACCATCATCATCATCACCCTTCCGTTATAAGTTTTCTTCACTGCTTGACACTGTGTTGGAGACCTGCATCACAGTATTTATCCTGGCGGTTGGTGAGGACTGAGGGGTTTCCTGGGATGCGGATCTTTAGTGCTCAACCCAGGAAAGTGCCTGCAAACGGGGACGACTTGGTCACTCTACTCCCTTGGCCCCAAGACGGAGGCAGGGAGCGCTCATATGACCCCACAGAACACGTCTCCTAACGAAAAGTAGTATCGTGTGCAGCAGTTACATGGGCTGGTGCAGGCCAGAGTCTGCCCCCAAACCCAAGTTCTGCCACTCAACTTGCTCCAGGACCACGGGCAAGTGCTGGGCTCTGTGGCCACAGCCGCCTTCCCTGCAAAGGAAGGAGACTCGTAACCTCTAACTCAGAGGGTCCTGGCAGATGCCTGTGGCATGCTTAAAAGACACCCTACTAGAGAGAAAGTCCACGGCAAATATTAAAATCATTATTGGCCCCTCATAGACTTACTTTATTAAGGTTGTTACCCAAATTCGCTCCTCCTTGCACATGTCCATGCACCTCCCTGTGAATACGTAATTATTGCAAAGGAAAGTTTTAAAAAATAAATATATAAATCTCCTCTATTAGTCAGCCAAAGGGGTGCTGATGCAAAATACCAGAAATCGGTTGGTGTTTATAAAGGGTATTTATTTGGGGTAGGAGCTTACAGATACCAGGCCATAAAGCATAAGTTACTTCCCTCACCAAAGTCTACTTTCATGTGTTGGAGCAAGATGGCTGCCGACGTCTGCGAGGGCTCAGGCTTCCTGGGTTCCTCCCTTCCTGGGGCTCAGGGTTTCTCTCTTCCTGGGGCTTCCCGTGAGCTGACTTCCCAGGGCTCCAGCTTAAGGCTTCAGCATCAAACTCCAACATCAAAACTCCAACATCAAAAACCCTCCAACTCTGTCCTTTGCCATGCCTTTTACCTGTGAGCCCCACCCACCAAAGGGCGGGGACTCAATGCCCTCCTGGCGCAAGAGGTTTGCCTGATTACTTAATCAAGTAAACCTCTGAACCCAATGTAATCTAATATGCCCAGAGGAAAAGATCAGTTTACAAACATAATCCAATATTTCTTTTTGGAATTCATCTATAATACCAAACTGCTACAGCTCCTTTTACTCATCTCTCCCTATCGCCCGGCTGTCAGCAACTGAGGTGCAAAGATCGTGTCTTACCCACTTCTGTGTTCTCAGCACTTTCTGGGTGTGCACAGGAAGTACTGAAATACCCTTTGGTGATGGTGATGATGGTAATGGTAGAACTGATACTATTGATGAGGTCAAAAACCATTTAGAGGAAAAATATGTGTACTCATACATGTGCACAGATACACACACACACGCACACTCAAAGGTGAGACGTAATACCAAAACAGAGTGGAGATTTCAGCAGCGGTCCCTCGGAGGCAGGATCCAGGTGATTACACAGTGACAGGTAATCCTGGCTTCAGGACTTATGCTTTGCTCTCTTTTTAATAGTTTTCTGAGTTTTCCACCTTTCTTGTACGAACACATGTAAATTTTATCATGGTATTTTTGAGGAGGGCAACTCCTCACAAAAAAGAAAAGAAAAGAAAAGAAAAGGAGAGGAGAGGAGAGGAGAGGGGAGGGGAGGGGAGGGGAGGGGAGGGGAGGGGAGGAGAGGAGAGGAGAGGAGAGGAGAGGAGAGGAGAGGAGAGGAGAGGAGAGGAGAGGAGAGGAAAAGAAAAGAAAAAGAGACAATTTTGGTTGTGAAGAGAAGCTGATTCTCTTCTGATCAAATGGAAATTGTACACAAATACGAAGAGGATACAACAAAAACAAGAGATGAGCAATGTGCTGTGTGCCTCTCCAACTTATACCTACCAGCCCACCCGATGGCGTCACAGCTAGGGTGGTCTCGGCCCTGCCCGCGCTCAGGGGGCTTAGAAACAACAGTGCCTGAGCCTCGCGGGGACAGCTGGGTCAGAGCCTTGGGGGCAGGGCCCAACAGCTGCCCTAGAGACCCCAACACACAGCCCCCCAGTTTGTTCTCCTCACACTCGCTGTCTAGTGGGCACCTGGGAGGAACAGCCGCCCACCAGAAAAGGGATCCCTTCTCTTTCCCCTCGCTTCCTCACGCCCCGAGCGGCCCGGGCTCCTCTGACCACGGCTCCTCCCTCCAGCCATCCCTGACCTCTGACCCGGCGGGGGCAGCGACGCCGAGGAGCAGTGGCACCCGGGGTGGACGGGCGCCAGCGAGAGCCTCCGCGGGGCCAGCACGCGGTCACCGTCACCCACCCCAGGTGGCACAGGGACGATGGAGCTGCAAGTCCAAAAATGTGGGAAAGTTTACTTCTCCAAAACATTCCTGATATGTAAAGTGCTTTCTAAAAATGTTCTGACCAAACCTCTGCTATTTTTAGCCCCAGCATGTAAAAGAAATGTTTTTTACACTCTATAAGGCGGGTTACAAAATGCATGAGTGTAGGAAACTGCTCCAGGGCCGGCCCCGCTCTGCCCACAAAAGGGGTGGAGCCCGAGTCTACTCCACAGGGCCAGTCGGGGGTCTTAGACGAAGAGGTCCTCTACTCCCAAGGCCCCCGGGTTCCCGGCGGCGACGCAGGCAGCCCTGCGCAGGTCGCCGATGAGCTCCTTGCCTGCCTGAGCATGGCAAGCAAGCGTCGGCGTCGTGGCTCTGGGAGCTGTGACAGCCACCCCCCAGCGGTTTCCCCACGGCTCCCCGCCGCGCGAAACAGCTCGTTTGGCTTTGGGTTTCGTGTTCAAGTTGCTGGATCATCTCAATGATGAAACGTGGCAACCAAAAGATGAGAGGGGGTCCCGCCTCCCCAGCCGGGGCAGCAGAGAAGTCAGCCTGCGCGGCTGTGTCCTGCAGACCTGGAGGACGGCAGCGCAACTGCTGGCTCACGGGTTTTTACAGAGCTAAGACCTCACAAGTGGACTCATAACACGGAAGCTTTCAACGAGAGGCCGCCTGTCTCCAGAGACGAGCTCACCCGCTCGGTCGGTGCAGACGGTGTCATCGTCACTCGACGAGCCCTGTCGAGGTGCGTCTGAGGGATCCACGGCTGTTACCCGGGGTACTCCTTAGAAGGCGGGTGTTGGCCCCACTTTTGCAGAGGAGAGAAGTTGGGACACAGAAGACTTAGGCCACTTGGCTGCGATCACACGGCAAGTAGAGCTGGTGACAAGTCTTGGTGGGATTCCAAGTCCTTGCTCTTAAGAGGAACAGGTACCGACGGCGCCCCCCACCCCCACCCCATCCCAACAGCCAGTTACTGAGCGGTAAGGAAGCACAAGACTTGGGAGACCTGGAGAGTGGGGTGGCAGCAGGTGAGGACGGGGGGAGGCTGCGCCGGCCGCCAGGACTGCGACCGTGACGACACTCACGTGGCACCTTAGAGGGCAGGCGGCAGCGGCGAAGATCGTGCCATCCCTCGACCATGCGAGAGGCCGATGTAGGGCGCCCCTGGGGCCAGCGGGCAGCTTGGTGCCCCACCTCCTCTGGCCTGGGTTCAGGACGCCCGTCCCATCGTGTTGCCCCTCTGAGCCAGGCCATACGGCCTCGGCCACATTCAGGACACTACCCCTAGGGAACAATGTGGCCTCCAGGCTCAACAAAGGGCACGAGCCCACTGGCAGGCATGCCCGGCCCTGGCGGCTCCGTGGGGCCCCTGCAGGCTGGAAGGCGTGGAGGCGCAGGGGTGGCCCTGGGGAGCCGAGCGGCAGCTCCTTCCACCTCGTCAAGAGGAGGAAGCTACAGAGTTCACCAGACACACCTGGAAACTGACCAGCCGTGGAGGAGGGGCCCAGCTCGGGGTCCAGCGCCACTTCCTCTGGGAAGCTGGGCAGATGGGAGGAGCCCGTCTTCTAGAACACCCCAGGCCCCGCGCTAGTCCTGGCTCGTGTCCGCTGACGGTGCGGTCAGCGCAGCTGCAGCCGCCTGGCCACAGAGGAAGGACCCCCCACTGTGCTGCACGCACTGCCCCATCTGTGGTCCCTGGGCTGGTTGACCCCCACGTTAGCCAGGCTGGACTCGGGCAGAGCTCCTGCTCAGCAACCGGCCCGCCCCGCGGCCCACGCCCGCGCGCCCCGGGCGCTCCCCCGCCCTGGTGGCCGTCACCTAGCCCGCTCCTCCTGTACGGTCTCTCCATTTCGGTCTTTTCCGTTGACTCGACCAAGCGGGGTTTTACTTCCTGCCCCAACCCTGACTGATCCTCACGCCGGGGGGGGGGGGGGGCAAGGAGGCCGAGAAGGAGCCGAGAAGCAAGGTGTGCTCGTCCCCGCCGCAGCGGCTGCGCGCCTTCCGGGGCGAGGGCAGCCCCACCCCACCTGCGAGGGGCCCAGCTGACCTTGGCACTCGGTCCCACGGCACACCGAAGGGCTCGAACCCTCACGTGGCCTGAGCGCCTCCTGTGCGGCTGGGTCGGCGCGACTGGTGACTGGATGCCATCAGAAGAGGCAGCCCCAGCCCAGCTCAGCCCACGGCCCACCCCGCGCTCCGGCCTCCCTCCAGGTCACCTTGCGCGGAAGGCAAGGCCCACCCCTGGAGCACCCGGAGTTCGGGGGCTCCGGTTAAGGCCAGGCAGAGTGGAGAACTGGCTGCCTGTCACATTTAAAAACCCACGTTCAATGGGGATCAAGAGCATTTGATTTTACATGTCCAAAACTCATGCTATTGACGTCTAATGATAAACTTAGCCGGAGCAGATGGGGCTCAAGCGGTTAAGCGCCTGCTGCCCGCATGGGAGGTCCTGGGTTCGGTTCCCAGTGCCCCCTTACGATAAAGCAAAAACAAACGAAACAAATGAAAAATCCAACTCAGGGAAGCCAACGTGGCTCAGTGGCTGAGCACCAGCTTCCCACACACGAGGTCCCAGATTCAATCCCTGGCCCCCAGGACCTCAAAAAATAAAAATAAAAGATAAACTTTGCTTATTAGCACTTTTATTATAAATAAGAATTTTCTCCACATGCTACAACCCTGACTCCACAAGAGAAGACTCCAGCACCGGGGAGGCGGACGGACACGGAGAACCGGCTCTCACTTGGGGTGTGACTGGATCCTGGAAATGGGTGGCTGTGTGGTGCCAGCACCAGTCTGCTCCTGTCTGGCTTTCAGCGGTAGCAGGGACATCCTAAAACGACGGCGGCCACGTGCAGAACCCCTTCCAGACAGGCGTGAGGCTCTGCACGAGACTGACCCCGTCCCGCTCAGGCTCAGAGCTGCAGGCCGTTACCACTCCACGACGTCCACGGGAGCCAGCAGCGCCTGCGCACAAAGTAGACGCACCCTCTGCGAAACCTCTGTCCTGGTAAAAGGCATGGGGACTACGCGCTTGACGGTGGTATGGCTTCTGCTGTTTTTTTGATAAATTCTTACCTTCGTGGTAACAATGAGAAAACCATCAGCTCTGCCTGGCACTACCCAGGAAAACAAAAACTTTCAGGAAGTAGCAAGGCTGGGGCTGATGCATTTCGACAGAGCACTTGCTCTCAATTCACCTGACCCACCTACATGCAAGAAAGAATAAGTACAGAACATTCCTATTTTACTTATTTATTTATCATTATACAAACGAAACACCTGCCACGTCTCCCATTTCATCAGAGCACCCATCACTCAGTGTGTGTGTGTATGTGTGTGACCAGGAATCGAACCAAAGAGAATTGACACAAAACAGAATCTGCTCTTTGTTGAGATGAGAGAAGAGACACAACTTAAGATGGCACGAGAGTAGAGTTAGAGGGGTACTTCTGATTTACCCTAAATATCGCAGAGATTTGGCTTTAATTAAAAGTAGAAACCATTTCTTGGTCTTGATAATTCACAATTTTGAGCCAATAATTAAATTTGGAACCACAGGAGCAGCTCTTTGGACGACCAAGCCCTAAAGCCCCTCTCTGTCTTCCTTAGGAGGGACACACATGGAATTTCGTACATGACGTAGAAAACGACCTCCCGCTGCCTCCCTCTTGGCTCCCCTAAACCAGGTGAAAGTGGAGTTGTATAGCAGACTTGAACTTATGAACAAAAATGTAGATACACCTCCCGCGATTTTCTGTGCTACAAAAATAACGTCTATGCCCAACTTTTTGGAATTGTAACTGTAAAATGCGTGCCTTTTAAAATAGCAGTATTAACTTATTTGCTTCTGCAGAAAATAGCCATCAAAAAATAACAAAACACTCATGCTTAGTAAATCAAACACAAAAATGAAAACCTGACAACACATCCCATCAGGCAGCACTGTTCATCTTACTTTTTGCCATGGAGGCAGCTCCCACTGCCCTTGGCTGGTTTCTCCCCCCCTCCCCTCCCCCTCCCCTTTCCCCTCCTCCCTCCTCCCTCCGCCCTTCTCTCTGCCCCCCACAGCCTGGGTCCCCACTTCAGAGCCAGAACCTTAGATCTACGGACATGAGTCCCCCTCTTTCCTTGTGATGCTGTTTGTTTATTTCTCCCAGTAATCCACTGAACCAGTCAGGGAGAGGTTAATGAAAAAACAACTTTATTCACAAAGGCTGGGAGTGTGGGATAACAAAATATCCAATGACAGTGCTTCACCAGAGGCCTGGAGCTCAACTGCGGGGGCTCATCCAAGTTCCTAAAATCAAGACCACTCCGCAGTGCCGCACACCCCTGCCACCAGCCTGGGAGAACAGTCGTCCCAGCACCCCTGGGTCAGGAGCGCATGGCTCAGCCAGGCTATAAGGATGGATTTCCGGCACGTCAGCTCCGTGCCTTTGACCTCTCAAATTGGTATGCTCGCCCCAAACTTTCCGTCGGACAGGCCCTCTGGATTTTGAGTTTGTATGAGCCTAGGAAAATATTTTTTAAGTTATTTTGAAGACCCCTTTCATGCTACACTCAAGAATTCATGATTCTGTATACATACCAGAGAAAACAAAAGTTACTTGGTGGTTTTGAGGTCAAGTTTCAGGACCCCCGAGATAACCCAAAGAGAGGTGCCATAAGCACTTGGGTGCATTTCCAAACAGCTCCGAGCTGTTACCGGGGGTTTTCTTAACCAGCTCTTAGTTGCACACCCCTGCTTTGCCCCCCCACCCCCCACCCAAGGCGTTTATTTAGCTGCGGGCTCTGCAGCCTGCTGGGTAGAGGCTTGGAGAGAGGCCGGTGGCAGGAGGCACGGCCTTCTGGAAGAGCCCTCGTCTCAGGCCTCCTCTTTGGGGTTACAGAGAAGCATCCTCCAGCCAACACCAGCAGGTTTCCGTACCTCCACTAACCCATCTCTTTCCACCTGCCTTTTGTTGGTTTGTTTCACCAAATTTGTTTGATTAAAAGTGGTCCTTCCTTACATGATTCTGGAAAATGTAGCA
The DNA here is from genome assembly GCF_030445035.2 of Dasypus novemcinctus. Classification (NCBI taxonomy): domain Eukaryota; kingdom Metazoa; phylum Chordata; class Mammalia; order Cingulata; family Dasypodidae; genus Dasypus; species Dasypus novemcinctus. The sequence goes on from NC_080690.1 coordinate 3,513,822, forward strand.
AACCCCAAACCTAGATATTGAAGAAACATAGAACTCGAAAAGGGGGCACCCCCCACCCCCATCCCCCACCCCTTCTGGTCCCACGAAGTCCTTTGATCCCTTAAAGACAGAAGCAAACAGACAGGGTGGCTGCTATGGTGGTCTACATGCACGGAGACGCATGCGCAGTGCCCACGAGCTGTCACAAGGCAACAAAGCACCACGGTGCACGCACAGTGCACCCCCCCCCCCCCCCCCCCGTAGAAATGGCAGTCATCAGAGTCAGAGTCAAGTACTTGGGCGAAGGTGGAAGCCTGTTCCTTTCACTGTCCAGAAAGAAAGAAAACTTCTCTGTTTCAGAGTTTAAAAGTACTGTCCTTGGCAGTTTCTCAGCTTCCACCTGGACGTTGGTCGAAATTCTGGCCAGGTTCTGGATCTCGAGAGTGCCTGTAAAAACCGGGGTCACTCGTGGCACCCCACAGCCGGACTTCCGGGACAAAGCCCTCTGTGAACACTCACCACCCAAACTGGCTCAAGCCAAGGCTCGGCCCGCACCTACGTCCGAGCTGGGGACAGTCGGGCCGCAGCTCCCAGACCAAAACAACCTGCACTGCGTCCATCCGTCCTGCCCTCGGGTTGTCTGGGCACCTCGAGCCCTGGTGGGAAGCGAAGATGAGGCGACCTAAGGTGAAGGAATGGCCGCCCCTCGGCGGCAGGGGGTCGGCGAGGCCCACGCCCGGGCAGGGACAGGGTCTTGGACATCCCGGAAGCCGGTCCAAACTCCCGGCGGTGCCCACCTGCGCGCAAGCTGGTAACCCTTGCTAGAGCCCGCACGGAGCGGAGGAAAAGGCCCTTTTGAGAAGAGCGTGATGCCTGCCCCCGCCGTGGGCGGCCACGCAGGACAGGCCGGGCCGCGGGCGGCGCCAGCAGCGCGGGCCGCGCGCGTTACTGGAAGTGGAACACCGCGTCAGAGAGCTGCAGCGGGAAGTAGGAGAGCAGCGGGATGCCGAGCTGGTAGAAGCCGCCCTGGACGTGCGGGTCGAGCATCAGGGACGCGTTGAAAGGCGGGGGCAGGCTGGCGGCGGTGGCCAGCAGCGAGGTGCCCAGGCCCGGCTTGACGCCCCCCGGGAGCGCGCCCCCGCCGGCGGCCCTCGGGCCCGGCGCGCCCGCCAGGATGCGGTCTATGCTGAAGCTCGGGGCCCGCGCGGCGCCCTTCGGGGAGCCGCGGGACGCGGGGCGCGGCGGGGAGCGCGGGCTGCGCGCCCCGCGCGCTGGAGGCTCGACGGCCGCTGCGCCCGGAGCCGCGTGGCCGGCGGGCAGATCCGGCCCGGGAGGCGGCGGCGAGGGGGCTTTCGGGGGCGACGCGGGGCGCGCGGGGGCTCCCCCGCCGCCCGCCTCGGGCCGCGCCTCCGCGCCGCGCTCGTGCGTGTCGCCGCGGGCCCGCTTGGCGTCGGGGGCGCAGGGGCCGGGCCGCGGCTTCCGCTTGCGGCGCCGGTAGTTGCCGTTCTCGAACATGTCGAGGCAGCGCGGGTCGAGCGTCCAGTAGCTGCCCTTGCCCGGCCGCCCCTTCTCGCGCGGCACCTTGACGAAGCAGTCGTTGAGCGACAGGTTGTGGCGGATGCTGTTCTGCCAGCCCTGCCGGTTGTCGTGGTAGAAGGGGAAGCGCTCCATGATGAACTGGTAGATGCCGTTGAGCGTGACGCGCTGCTCGGGCGCGTCCTGGATGGCCATGGCGATGAGCGCGATGTAGCTGTAGGGCGGCTTCTGCGGGGGCTCGGCGCGCCCGGGGCCGCCCAGCGCGGGGGCGAAGGCCAGCGGCAGCGCGGGCCGCTCGGGGCCGTACAGGTAGAGCATGGGCGAGGCGGCCAGGCCGGGCAGCCGCGGCCCGAAGAGGTGGCTCATGGCGAGCGGGGCCGAGGCCGGGCGGCTCAGGCGCTGCGCCCCGCGCCGCCGCCGCGCTGCCGGGGAGCCCGCCGCGCCGCTGCCTCCCGCTCCGCCGCTCTCCGCCGCCGCTGCGTGCTCTGTCCCTCCTGCATGGCTTCCAAAATGTTAAATAATTGTTGTAAGTTTGCTATTATATGTTGACTTAGCGCTGGAAAATAAATTGTCTATGATAAACAGTCGTTGTGTTCTCAGCCCACCCACATTAATTAAAATTTCATTGCTGAAAAACTCCAAGCTTTTCCCTCCACGTGTCTTTTTGATACCAGCCAATCGGTTTCGGGGCTCTTCCTTCATTTGTTTATAGAATTAGTCTGTTGATAAGTCCGCCCACCCAAGTTGAATCAAGCTGTGTTTATTTGGAAAAATTTCCGGGCACCCAATATATAAACGCACTGATCTGATGTTTGAAATATCACGTCCACCCCTTGACGCTGTAAGCACACACAGCCAGCCAGGCAGGATGTGGACCGGCGGGGCTAGGAAGGGGGGGGGGGAGCGGAGAGGGCGCTTTATGGCTGGTCTCGGGGAGCCTGTGACCCCCGGCCTCCCACAAAAGCTCTGGTCTTCACCCAGGCTGAAAAAGGCGATAGGGATTCCCGCTGGTCAGGTAAAATGCCTTCCGAGATCCCGGAGAGCTGTTAGAGGTTTGGGAGGTGCGTTGCCCATGCAAGGGCTGGTGGGCAGGGCAGTCGCCCACCCCACAAAGATACTGCCCCAGGAGGGGAGAGTTCCCTGGGGGTCTGGTGTCCCTGGGCGGGGGCCGGGAGGAGGACGAGCAGACCCCAGCACCCCAGCTTCTGCCTAGCAGACCTGTCGGCTCTCGGGAGCTGCAGAGGGCAGGGGGTACCTGTCCAGAGCTTGGCCGAAGGAGGTTTACAAAGAAACCCGCTGGGAGAGTCGGGGGCAAAGCTGAGACGGCGTGGGCCCGAGTGAGGCTGCAAGCGAGGAACACCATAAAAGGGGAATTTGGCAGCTGGCGCAGGAGAGCTGGTATTTGTGAATGCGGGCCTGTTGCTTTATATTCTGTGCTTTCCTGTTTATAACAAGGAGGGGGTTATAACAACTTTACAAGTGCACGCAGCTGGCCCGTGATTACATTACGTATTGGGGGAGCCTGGTCGCCTCGCCCCCCCACCCACCCACCCTGGGGTGTAGGCAGCCCACCCCGTCTCATTTTGAATCAAAAGTCCTTAAACGATGCCGGTGGAGGAGGCGTTCTCCCTCCACCTTCCCCCCCACTCTGCTTAAGGGGAGGGGGGAATAGCGTGACTAATTCCTGTTTATCATCTCCAGGGAGTAGTTTTTAAAAGGAAAAAAAAAACCACTCAGGATAACTGACTTAGTGTTTCATTGAGTAAGTCGTGAAGCCAAGTCAAAAGAAAAGGGGGGAGCCGCAGGTGGGCTTGGAAATGGCCCTCGCAGCGCTCAGGCCCCTCCCCCCCAGAGGGGCAGTAAAAGCACACTGATGGGATGGGGGGGGGGGCTGATTTGAGGAGCTCCAGATTGCCTCTGGATGCAAAAAAGGCACGAGAGACCCCCCACTCCAAAATGGGGGAGCCAGAAACTAACGCATGTCTATTGGGGTTTCCAGACACCCAGGCTGGTGGAACAGACCGCAGGGAGCAGGTAAGCTTGAAATATCAAAAGAAGTCATAGCCAGGGTGGAAAAACCGGTCTGCGTGCAGGAGCTCCAGGTCAGGCTTGCGATACCTCCCCACCGACCGATGCTGCCCGCGGTTCAGCTGAGGCCCACCACCCAGCGCAGGCCTGGGCCGAGGACCCCGCCGGAGCGGCGCTCCAGGAAGGAGGGGGCCAGCCTTCGTCCTCACGCTCAGGATCCCTCCCTCTTACTGGAGCGCCCCCTTTCAACCCTGGGGTTACGAGAACCCCAATGTTCCAGCCTTTGCAGGCGGCGACCCTCCCAGTCCCCTGGCGACTTCCCGAAGCTCCAGACCAGCCCACCCCCTGCCAGCCCAAGTTTGAATTCAGCTCCGTTTGCAGCCTCGGCGCGGGTCCTAACAGATCCAGGGCAAGGGACAAACGGGCACTCCGCACCATCACCTCCGCAGCCCGCAGCCCGCCCTGGAGCTGCCCGGCCGCGGTGGCCCAGCGCGCACAGCCGTGCCTCTCCCCGCACGCGCGCCGCCCGGGCGCGTCTTCCAAACTCGCAAGCAAATCCGAGCTTGAATTCGTACAATAATAAACACCGCCCAAGTTGGGCATGGGCCGGGACGCGGGCGGGGACGAGGGCCGCCGAAGACGGGGTGGGCGGGGCGCGGGTAGGAAAGGGGAAAACAGCTCCGAGTTGGATATGGAGAGGCACACCCAGCACCGCGCGCTGGCCGATTCTCAACGTCTCCGTAGAGGTCCCGCGTTGCGCCCCAGCCGGGCTTCTGGCGCGGGACTTATCCTGGGCTCCTGCGGGAGTACTGTAACTTGATCCCAGGAAGGGGCCTCGGTGGGAAGGACCCGCGCGCTGGGGCTCATGTTCCGGGGAGCGCGTGGCCCAAGCCCCCACCGTGGGAGCACGGTTGCGCCCTCGTGCGGAAGCTCTGCTGGGAGAAGACAGACCCCAGGCCCGGCGGGGAGCCTGGGAGGCAACGGGGGTCCCCGACGGCCAGCGGGGCACATTCTGAAGGTGCCCTGCGGACGCACAAGCCATCGGGTCCCAGAAATGCGTCCACCCTAGGATCCATTGGCGGGAACGCCTCTCCCGGCCTGCCGGAAAGCGCGGGGGCCTTGGGCCTGCTCCGAGGCTCCGTGAACCACCGCGGCGGCTCCAGAGCCAGGGCCCCAGCGGAAATCGCGTCCAACGTGAGAGTAGGACGCGCTGCGCCATTCCGAGCCAGGATGCCGTGCCCCCCCCCCGGATGTCGTGCTCCCCGGGGCGGTGGGAGGGACTCCAGGGGCCGGGGGGGTCGAAGGGAGCCCTCGAGGCAACACCTGCGGAGAGGAGAGGACCCTGCCCCCAGTCCCCGCTCCCCTATCCCTGAGCCACCTGTCGAAATGTCGGCATCACTTTTCCAAGTAGGAAAAACAGTGAACAGACACCTATATGTAAACTTCCATAGAACAGAGAGAATTCTAACATTCTCCCCCAGGGCCACTGCGTGGGAGAAACAGGGGGTGGGAAGAAGGGGACCGCCCGCTGGGAGGCTCCTGTAGCCATTGTGCTGCTATTACCCCTGGGCACTGGGCTGGCACCCGCCGCCAGCGAGGTGCTTTGCTCCATTAAGCCACTCCAGGTCATGGCCACCTACCAAGCAGAAACTGTTTGCAGGCCAGGAAACTGAGGACCGGCAGGTGAGTTCGAGCGAGGCCGCCCCGGGGGACCGAGCCCTGGAGACAGGAAGGCGACAGTCTTGTCACAGCTGCCACATAGCACGAGCACGCTGGGGCAACCAAGGGAGGTGGGGGCGGTGAGTCTCCCCATTTTACAGATGAACACCCCAAGACCCCAGGGGCAGAGGAGCCTTGGAGGCCACCCTGCCTCCCGGGGAGGGAGCTCCTGAGGCTGCGTGCTCGGGTGTCCCCAGGGGCTCGGGGAGAGCGGCCAGAGGGAAAGTGGTTTGTGCCCAGGGTGGCAGGAGCACCGGAGAGGAGAAGCCCCCAGCGGCCCCAGAACGCCAAAATCTGGGACAGGTATAAGCAGGAAACCGCAGAGACGTCACCTAGGGTCCCACCAAACCCGGAAGCCCCGTCCTGTCCAGGGAGGTTTGCGCAGGGAGCAGGGCTGCTCACGGGGAGGCGCCTGGGGTCCCGACCCTAACACAGAATCCAGCAGGAGTCTTCAAACTGCTGAGTTGTTACAGGTCGCCTTATTCCCAGAAATGAGTTAAAGGGTCTGAACTGGGGGGGCGGGGTGTCTTAACCAGGGGTCCACGGGCCCAAAGACTTCAGGGGTCTGTGAGCTTGAGTTGAAAAAAAAATAACTTACTGTATTTTCTCTGACCTCTACCCGAAATCCCAGCGTTTCCTTCACTTCTGAATGGATGCGATAAATAAACGAGTGTGCTCTTTTCACCTGGCTGGCGAAGGTCCGTGGAACAGAAAAGGCCAAGAAGCCCCGGGCCTAAACGGGTGCTGGGGGCGCCCACCCTGCCCTCTGCCCCCAGGCGCCTTAGGCTGGTTTCTGCAGCCGAGCCCCTCCCTCGTGGAGGTGACCCCCGCAGCTAGCCTGTAAGCCCTGCTGAGGGCCGGCTCCCCGACCCTCACCACCACCCCGCGGGTGACCCCACCACTCCTCAGGGAGAAAGGCGCCCAGATTGCTCTGAGGTGCCCGGGCTCCCGCGCCCCCCGCTGGCTCGCTGGCGGGGGCCGGAGTCGGGGTGTGTGCGCAGATTCCGCCTTAGAGGAGAGGCGCCTGGGGGCGCGCTGTGAAAACAAGCCGGGTGAGGAAGGGCCAGGGGGCTGCTGGGAGAGGCGCAGCCCCAGGGCCCGGGCCCACCCAGACGCTGGGTCAGGGCAGCCCCGGGCAGTCCCCCCAGAAAGCCGCACCCCAGGAGATGGGAGGGCTAGCAGCCTGCTCAAGGGTCCTCGACCCCAGAAACCAGCGCCCTTGTCACCCTGCCACATCACCCACCTAAAGCCCCCCCACACTCACGGCCCAGGATAAGACCCCGCGAGCCTGACCCTGTAAAAACCACGGCACCGGGGAGGAGAGGCCCAGTAATCAACCTCCAGCGTGCTGGCAAAGCAAGGCAGGGGCTTGCGAAGGTGAAGGAGGCGGCGTCTCCCCAGCACGGCGGCTGTCCCCACGGCGGCTGCCCAGCCTAGCCAACGCCCCCGAAATGTGCCCCCTCCTTACATGCCTGTGTCAAAAAGCAAACATTTCAAATGCCTTGGCAAGCTGGGGCCCTGCGACAGAGAGGGGGAGAGAGAAAGAGAGCCAGAGAGGGAGAGAGCGAGGGAAAGGGAGAGGGGGCAGAGAGGGAGAGAGAGGGAGGAAAAGGAGGGAGAGGGGGGGAGAGAGAGAGAGAGAGGAAGGGGGAGGCGGGCAGGGAATGCTTCTCAAAGTTTGGGAAAGCATTTCAAGTATGCGGGGCAGGAAGAAGGCGCTGGCTGGGAGGTGGGGGTAGGGGGTCTCAGGGTGGCTCCCACCCAGTGGGTCCTTACCTGGAGCTGAGGCACCAACCCCCGCTCCCCAGCCCTCCCTCCCCAGGCCGCCTGGAAGGACGGAGGCCTCAGGCGCTCCTTGCCTGTCGCCATCACACCCGAGGGACCGACGGGAGCCAACCGAGCCCCCCGAATCAATGGGGCGCACGGCCCTTTCCCAAGGAGCTCATTTGGGCTCCTTAATCAGTGGGGGCTTTTCTTGCCGGCTCTTCCCTCACCCGTGTCAAGCTCACGATTAACAGTAGGTTCCCATCAGCCAGTCTTGCCCAACACCTCCGACCCCTTCTTTCGAATCGGGAGCTGGAGAAGGATGAGAAGTCAAGCGCAGCCACCCCTCCGTTTCAAGGGGGCAGCCGCGGACTGTGCTCTCTGTGCTTTCAGCGCAGCTCACGCACCCCTCCCAGCCCGTGGCGAGACCCCAAGCAGGCCCGGGGCGAAGGGGAGGAGATGGACCCCAAGAGATTTCCGAGCCCTGAGGTTCCCAGGACCCTGCATCGACTTCTCCCTTTTGGGCTTCTGTTTTTTTTTTTTGCCGAAGCGGAGAGGACAGTGGGAGAAAAGAGGGAGCATTTCAGAAGCCCTGGGTGGGGGGGCAGGTGCCCAGCAGCCCTGCAGCGCCTGCGCTGACCTGGTCATTTCACAGATGAGAAGACCAAGGCCAGGGCGGGGCAGTGGCGTGTCCCCTGTCCACGCGGCTGGAGGAGGCCCTCTAATTCCTTGTCTTACACTCACACAACGCGGGTGCAAATCACGCCCGAATCTGGCACCTACAGGGACAGGCGTTTGCGCAGGGGCAGTGAGGGCCCCAGACACAGGCGCCAGGACTGGGCCCAGCTCCACGGCTTTTCCCGGAAAGGGGTGAGCCTGGAGCGTTGCCTTCGAATCTTGCAAGAGGGCGCGGAAGCTCGTCCAGCCTCCCGGGGGCTGGGAACGGGATGCTGAGGCCCCGGCGGCCACCCACTGTGGTCCCTATCTGCGGACCCGGTTAGAGTCCGCGTCCACCGGCCAAAGGCCAGCCGGCGGCTGCAGGTTGAGCTCTACGGTGAGCGGAGGGCCCCTGCCGAGGATGTGAATGGCTTTCATTTTATTTGCGATCTATTTGCAACTTGCCACGTCCTTGCTTCTTTCTGGGTCCAAGAAGAGCACATCAGGCGGCGCGGATCACCCAAACGGCGTTTTCGGGGACGGCGGAGCCTCCCCGCAGTCCGGCAGCCTGCGGCCGGCACCCTGGCCCTTCCATTCCCGCGCCTGAGAGGGCCTCCGAGGACGGGGCCGCCCGGGCAAGGAGCCGCGAGCAGGCTTCTAGCACGGAGAGCCCGCAGGGCCCGCGCGGGGCAGCCGGTGGGCTCGGTGGCTCCCGCTGCCGGCCCGTCCCAGCCCGCTGGGGGTCACCAGATACCGTGGCCGCTAGGCCCTGGGTCCGAGGTTGGCGCGCCCAGGAGGACACCTCCTGCCGCCGAGCTCTGGGCGCAGCGCTGGGACCGGCCTCCTGGCACCGGCCCGCACCTCCCCTAGCTCCACAACCTCCGAACGAGGACGTTTTGGGGGGAGGATGTCGGGGCGCGGCGGGAAGGCCTGGCTGAATGAAGCCCCAAATGCAAGGCCCTAGTTGCCCGCGTTCCCTGGGGAGAGGGGGAGTTTCTCCATCTGCGCCCTCCGGGTGACGGGCCTGAGCGCAGGAGGAGTTCAGACTTCTTTAAGAGTCTCCCCAAAGGCACAAAGGCCCAGCGGGGTTTCCAGAGCCGTGGGAGTCTCTCGGCCCACCCCGAAACCACTTCTCTCACCCCTTCGCTTCCAGGCGTCTCCAGGCCTCAGCACAGAAACGCACCCCAAGGCCCGCATTTTAAGCGGACGTCAAGCTTTCAGGAAGGCATCTTTGGAACAACGGGGGAAGGAGAAAGCCTGGAAGAGGCGCCCGCGCCACCGGCTTAAAGAGAGCGGGAACAAAATGAAAGCGAGCGGCCGCGGCAGCCAGGCGCTGGGAGGGCACCTCGCCCCCGTGCGTCCCTCCAGCTTCCTCCACCGGCTCCCGAAACCCAGCGCCCGGCCTGGGCGCTGCTCACAGCCGGGCTCCGGGCTCCCACGTCCCGGGACCCAGAAGGAAGCACAGCCGGGCCTGCACAGCCTGACCACTCACCTCCTTTGGTCCCACGGAGGGAATCAGTGATTGCCCACAGGGGCTGGCGGGGAAGCAGGAAGCCTGGACATTTTCCCCAATTCTGCTCCAGTGTAGCACACCGATAACCAGCCGTGCTTCCAGCACCGTCCATGCCCAGCTGACGGCCAGCCCACGCCACTGCGCCATGCAAATTCAGCTGTCGCAAAGCCATCGACTCCCGAGGAACCTGACCGAGGGCGAACGTGGCCCACCTGCTGGGTCAGGACGGGGAAGCTCTGTCCCCAAAATTCACACGCATGGGCCAGCAGGACAGTGGTGGGTTTCGGCCAGTAAACAGAGTCAAGCCACTTCCCCCCAGCTACAAGTCACAAAGATGAGGTTGCTATTTTTAAAAAGTCATCAAAAGTGAAAAAAAAGTCTCCTGATTGTTTAAAGTCTAAATCGAGGAATTCAGAATTCAAAAGGCACTGTTAATTACTTCTGAAGGGCAATGAGGCTTTTTAAAATTTTGCCTGAGAGGCAGGGAAATATTCACAAATCAAATTCAGAAGCGCCTCCGGTCTGTACCTCTGACCCGGGCACAGGCAGAACGGGACTGAAACTCTACGGAATCCTCTTGGAAGCCTCCCTGGCCCAGCTCAAGCTCTTTTCTGGAAGACTACTAAGTGGGCATTTCGGGAAAGCAAGGGGAAGCAGATGCCGCTCGGCTGTGTGAGCAAATGGGGAATGTTTGTGTGACGCGCTTCTTTGCCCCTGAGTTGGAGATGGCTGGGAATGGAGATGAAGTGGCATCGTTTGTTTCAAGAACTTGTGTGTTTATCTGCCTTTAAAAAAAATCCATTCATTCCAGCAAATGACCTGCCCTCAGTCCTTTGCTCTGCCCCCATCCACCTGGGACAGTGCCTCTGATTTTCCTAGCCAGAGCCAGATTTGTAAAATTAATCAAATGCCTTTTCCGTCGGTATTAAAAGCACAGAGGAGTGCCCCCTCTTTTGTGGCCATCTGCATATGGCTGCACGTATACCCACCTGTATAATAAAAATAATCAAAACAGGTGGGTTTGCAAACACACCTTGTTTTTTTTAAAAATGCGAGAACACAAACACACTGTTGGGAGCTTTGGGCAGAAAAACAACACGGGTTTATTTTAAGGTTAAGTACATCAATTAAGACAAACACAGGTGAAGTTAAGTTTTAAATTTTTTTTTCTTTTAGGAATGCTGAGGCTGGAATCTACTATACAATACCTGATATCACACTTTGTAAATAAAAAGTATCAGATACTTGACTTCTTTATCCACCAACAAAAAAAATAATAAATTATTTTCTTGTTTGGAAAAGACCTACAACTGGGGGGGGGGAAATGATATTGCATAATTGTACAAGGAGAAAAACACATAGGTTTCTTGAATTCAATGTGGCAGTTAGAAATGGTTGGGCAAGATGAAAAATTATCCAGTGAACTCAACTTTAAATATTATATTAATGGCTCTGAACAACAACAACAAAAATAGCCTGATTACAAATCCACACATTTGTACAGCAAGGTTAGCGAAATTAAAAATTTACGCACAGCACATTGTTATGCATCAGAGCCCACACACCCTAGGTGGGTCTCCACCAGAGTCGCTACTGGGTGGCTATGGGATTTGGTCCATAACTTAACTGGAGAAACCCCGAGTCAAGCAGCGCACAGCCATCCTGCTCCCGCCTAGGAGAGGGGCATTTAAAAATCAATATTCATTGCGGTGGGCAGCGTCCCTTCAGAGGGCCCTTCTGGGACCTCAGACACGGGGCGGCGAAGGGAGTTACCTGCTCGCTTCTCAGCGGGCTGAGGGCTCTGGCGCGCTCGCTCTCCGCTCCGGGTCTGAGAAAACGTTGGTGGGCAGGTTTTGTTTCTTTCTGCGTCTCTGCAGCCTTAGCTCTGCAGCTGTAACTGAGCAGGCCGGGGACTGGGCTGCGCCGGGGGGCGTCAGAATTTGGAACAGTCGTAGGAATAGGGGGCTGCGTGGCGGTAGAGCGACGGCGATGACCTGTAGGGCAGCTGACAGCTCGCGTTGCCGCCCCCCTGGTGCTCCCCGAGGGCCGAGTTCTCGATCCCCAGCCGGTGGGAGGTGAACATCTCGCGCACGTTCGGGAAAGTCTGCTGCTGGGCCGCGAACGTGTGGCCGGGGACGGGGTTCAGGTCCCCGCTGTGGCTGAGATACCAGGAGGCCGCCTGGGCCGCGGCGGCCCCGGGCTGCGGCGCCGGCTGCGGCGGGGGAGCCGGCGGGGGCGGCGGCGCCTGCGCGTGGTGGTGGCCGTGGTGCTGCGGGTGGTGGCCCGCGGCCGCCAGCGCGCCCTCCTGGCCGCCGGCGAGGTGGAGGGCGCTCAGGGGCGACGCGGGGCCGTTCGGGTGGTCCGAGAGGGCCTCGTCCAGGGCGGGCGGGCCGCACACGTGCGCGGGCCGCTCGGCGCCCGTGTACAGGCTCATGGCGCGCATGCTGCACTGGTAGCCGCCGCCGCCCGCGGCCTCCAGGCCCTGCGCGCACGGCTGCCCGTAGGCGGCGGGCGGCGCGGCGGCGTAGGGCAGCGCCAGCGGCGGCACCACCAGGCCCGCGCGCCCGGCCGCGGGGCCCAGCTCGGCGGGCGGCGACGTTCGCAGCGTCATGATGCTCTCCACGCTGAAGCCGGGCAGCCCGTTGGGCGCGCCGGCGTGGGGCTCGGGCAGCGAGGCGGCGGGGGAGCCGGCGGGCGTGGAGGCGGCGCTGCGCGGGCTGCCCCGCAGCGCGCCCTCGGGGCTCAGCGTCTCCACCTTGGTGATCACCGGCAGCGCGGGCGACGCGGCCTCGCTCTTGATCACCACCTTCCTGTCGGCCTCCTTGGGGGCATCGGCGAGGGCGGGCCCGGCCGGGGCGCCCTTGGACGCGGCCGGGGGCGGCTCCTTGAGGTGGGCGCGCTCCTCCTTCTCCTTGGGCACGTCTTTCTTCTTGAAGCGCCGCCGGCGCCGCAGGAAGCTGCCGTTCTCGAACATGTTGTAGGAGTCGGGGTCGAGCGTCCAGTAGCTGCCCTTGCCGGGCTTCTTGTCGTCGCGCGGCACCTTGACGAAGCACTCGTTGAGCGACAGGTTGTGGCGGATGCTGTTCTGCCAGCCCTGCTTGTTGTCGCGGTAGAAGGGGAAGCGCTCCATGATGAACTGGTAGATGCCGTTGAGCGTGATCTTCTTCTCGGGCGCGTTCTGGATGGCCATGGTGATGAGCGCGATGTAGCTGTAGGGCGGCTTCACCAGGTCCTTGGGCGCCGCGGGCTGGTGCTGGTGGTAGGGCGCGTAGGGGCGGCCCGTGCCCGCGCCGTACTGCTCGGGGTGCCCGGGGTAGACGCCCACGGGGCTGCCCATGCCGCCGTAGCCGCCCGCCGCGCGGTAGTAGTTCTGCTCGCTCAAGTAGGGCACCACTCCCAGGGCGTTGGGGTCGGGCACGGAGTAGCGCGCCTGCATGCTGCTGGCCGGGCCGGGGGCCGCCGCCTGCGCGCACGCACCGCGGCCGGGGCCGGCGGGCAGGGCCCGCGAGCGCGGGGCGGAGGCGACGAGGGCGGCCGGCGGCGCGGGCCCGGGCGCGGGGGGCGCCGCGGGGCGGAGCGGGGCGCCGGCGTCAGCGGCCCGGGCGCAGCGGCATCCCGAGGGCGCGCCCCGGGGCGCGGCGCCGGCCACTGCTCGCCCGCTCGGCCGCGGCGGGGGCGGCGGGGCGCCGCGCAGGCGGGCGGCCGGAGGCTCCCGGGGCGCCCCGGCCGGCCGCGGCCCCGAGGGTCGGCGAGCCGCTGTCGGAGCGGGGCCCCGCCGAGCCCGGCGCAGGCCGCGTCCCTCCCCGGGGCTGGACGGCTTTCCGCAGGCTCCGGGCCGCCGGCGAGTTTTTACCGTCCTCGGGCCACGCCTCCGCCCGGCACTCTGGGCCAATCCCGGGGCGGCGGCGGGGAGCCGGCGCCAATCGGCGCGAGGGGCGCCGCAATCCTTCGGCTCTAAGACCCGGCCGCGCCGAGCCAGGCTTCCCTGCGGCTCCGGCTGGAGTTACCGCTTATTAAAACTTATTTTAGTATCACGTTTTGTTTAATGGGCCCACGTTGCCCAGATCAAAGACAAAAGCACCGGTCCTGGGCAAAAAGTTTGAAATGTGAAATCGAATCGATTCGTGCAGTCAAATATCTTGCAAGGAGCGTTCCAGGGACTCTCTTGCCCGTGAGTGAGCGATGAGGCGAATAATCACATTTCCTAGTTACCAGGACCCGGGATCCGTGGGTTCAGAGCAGACCTGCTGGAATCGAGGGGAGAGCGTCCCCGCGGTGTAGCCAAGTGGCGGTGGCTAAACGCACGGGCGGGCTCCAGCCGGGCTCAGGGCCGTCGAGAGCGCCCCGCGAAGACCCGAGAGGCCCGTTCCAGGGCCTGGGTCCCCTTCTCCCCACCCCGAGGGTCGGGCCGCGGCGCCTACACGGGAAGGTGGGGCCGGGAGCCGGCAGGACCTGACCCCGCAAGCCTCGCGGGAGGCGGCGGAGGCGCTGACCCACCCGCGTCCTCGGCAGCAGTTTTCGCGGGGCGCGGGGAACACGGGGGTCCACCCCTCTCATCCGCGCGGTTCCCTCCACCGCGTCGACGCCAGCGGCCCGCCGCCTCCAGCCTCGCGGCGCCCTCTCCGCAGCCCCCAGGCCCCGCCGGCGAGCGGGCTCCCCGCGCTCGGCGCCGCACCCCGCGGGCCCCGGCCGCGCCCCCCGCGGGAAGGAGCCCGAGCCGGCTTCGCGCCCCGGCTGCGCCCGAGGACCCCGCGCTGCGCGCAGCGGGCGAGGCGCTCCGCGGGCCCCGCGCGTGGAAGCCGCTGCGGGCCGAGGAGGCCGGCTCCGGCCGCGACACCCGCCCCAGGGCCGAGACCCTACCTCCCACTCCCGGCCAGCCGGCTTTCTGTCTTTTATTCTGTTGGTGGTGGGTTCGTTGGGTTTTGCTAAGGTGAGTCGGGGAGCGGGCTCCGGGGGGGCACCGGGCCAGCGATTCCAACCCACCGGCTCAAGAACCCTCGGCCACCGAAACACTCGGGCGCCGGCTCGGAGGTCCTCGCCCGTCCCATATTCGGCTTTCTCCTTCCCTGCTGGAAGCCCGGGCCGTTTGTTTATTTGTGAACTGATTTATTTATTCCTTCAACACCTCGGCTAATCGGATCCCCTTCGCTCGCTTCCCGTGGAGGAGGGTGGACACTCCTCGAGAAGGGCCAGTGCCGGCCCGAATCCTCCTGGGAGTTGTTTGTCCGGTTGGGTGGGTGGGTGGGTGGGTAGGATTTCAGATAAAATATTTGTATTTCAGGTTTTCTTCTCCCCTCCCAACCCTTCCATCAATTGCTTACTAGAGTCCCCAGCAAAAGGTGTGCGGGGCTCCTGGATGTAGGGAGGTTAGTGGAAGACCAGAAGGGCGCCTTGGCATTCAAGAAAAGAACAAAGGAAGCAATGTGTGCTCATTATCTGTGAATGGTAGCTCCTGATAACTTCACATTAAAAGAGAAAGTACAAACCTGGTATCTCCTTGAACATTCTACTTCTAAAAGGCTCCGCTCTTTTTTTACGGGTGCTGTGAGGTCCTTCTCTAACTCGGTGCCATTTTTAAAAAATTGTCTCTCATTCATTCGATGAGAATGAACGTTCGAGGAGAAACGTTTGCGCTTTCTTTCCCCAAAGTCCCACCACCACCTATTTTTTAAAAAAATAGCTTTAATATTTTCACATCAATCTTTTAAAATGGGGGGGGGGGAGGCTCTGGAAAAAAATAAGTGCTTTTCTCCTGGAATGTAGGATAGGCACCCTGAATTCTTCTCACCTTTTTACTGAAAATGCAAACTATTGATTTAAAAACTCTCCTCCGTCTGTCTTCCTGGAGATATATTATTTACTCTGCTTTTACAAGGTGTTTTTTAAAAAAATAACTATCACAGCACAGGGCAAAAACCAAAATAGCTAGGGACCATGAAAAATAAATTCCAAAATGGCAGTTTCTGCCCAGGTTTGTATTTACCAAACTGTCCAGGTATAAAACTACTGTCATCGGAAAACAAGTAGGTCGAGTTGCCACAAATGTGTATTATTTGCCCCCCACCCCAAGCGGCGGTGGTGGGGAGACATCCTTGTAATCAAGACCTAAAAGGTGACGGAGACATTCTCCTTTGCCTCTGGAATTAGGTTTCTTCTCCACGCAGTAGGACTCCAGGAGAGATGTTTGTTCAGGTTATTAAAACAACGCCTTCCACACCTGGAGTTTGCAAAAACCGTATTTCCTATCTTTTCTTTAACCTCCCAGGGTATTTTGGATTGGGGGCTGCGATTTCCTTGCCCACGCCCCCACCCCCTTCCTGACTTGTTGCCAGTGAGCCGAGAGGGGTCTCGGCTCCCAGAGGGCCCTTGTGTTACTAAAATAATAAGCGATGACAAAGGCAGAAGATGTTCTCGTTTCCGCGCTCGCCACTGTGCATTTCCCGCCTGGGCGCCGCCGCCCCTCCGCCTGGAGGCGGCCCCGGGCGGGCTCGGTGGGTGTTGGCGCCCTCTTGAGGGCATAAGGGGAGCTGCTCTAACGACACCGAGCAGGACCGCGGCCCGTTCTGGTTAAAATGCAGGCACTGACACCTTACGGAGGAACCTTGCCATTGCACAGCAGGAACGGAGCCTTCAAAAAGCTCCTGCCACTGAGTGAGAGGGGAGGTGGGTAAACTGTGCGCAGCACGCCCCTTCATTTAAAAACAAAACAGCCATTTTCCATAGTTTTGCTTCACGTCAAGAACAAGATCTGCTGGGAAACAGAAAAGTTCTTGAAACTGCCTGGGGAGCAAGACATCCCCAAGTCTGCTGAGGTTTTAAGCAAATCGAGTCTGGATTTTTTTCCCCCAGGGCTGTTGAACAAATCGCCTCCTCCATGCCTTCCCGCAGGAGCTCTTTCTGCTGGACACGTGCAGAGGGAATTTCAGGGAATTCCTCAAAGTTGTTGGCCCTGGATGTGTTTGCCAGTTGCCTTTAACAAGAGGAATCCTTAAAAGGGCTTCACAGCCGCTCCTGCTTTGGAGGCACAACAGAGAACTCAAAGAGAGGACAAGTGCAAGGGGTTTGTTTCTCCTCTCGCCGTCGTCAATTCATTCAACCCCAAATCCTTCCAGCATTTCTCTTCCAACTTCACAAGGTGCCTCAGGTTTTAGGAACAGGGACCAGGTGCATGAGCAGTCCAGGGTTTCCAAACGCTCCTTGGGACCCAAGGAGCTCTTGGGTTAAGCCGAGTCCCTGCTAATTCTTACAAGTCCATTGTGATCGGGCTTCTAGAAATGGTCTTTCCCAGGACCAAATGGCTCAAGTCCATTTTATCAAGCATGATCCTTCCAGGAAATGAAGGTGATATGGCACCTTTTACAGATGGCAGTAATGTGAATGACAAAAAGAGGCAGTGAGGCCCATTCTCAGTTAAAAGAGATTAAAGAAGCTCAACAAATAGATATAATGCCTGATCCAAGGTGAAGGAATCCTATAAAAGGTAGGTTTGGGGAAACTTGAATCAGGAATGCCTATTAGATACTGTCTTTCTCCAAGTGAAAATTCTTGAGTATGATACTTATATGTGATCAATTAAGAGCATATCCTTGTTTTTAGATGCGTGTCAAAATATTTAGGGCCAATATTCATCATCTCTGCGACTTTTGAAAGATTCAGCCAAGGAGGGCAGGGGAGGGAAAGATGAAGCAAGTGTCAGACAAGAACACCTGCTGAACCTGTGACATACGGGTTCACTGAACTGCTGCGGCTGTTTTGTAGATTTGAAATTTTTCAAAATTACAAAAAAAATTGGAGGAAAAGCAGCTTTGTTACTCTGAAAAGAAAAAAAGGACGTGACACCAGTAAACTTCTTCCCAGGGAAGGAATTCCAAGCCCTAATGTGGACTTTTAATGACCCACACTGGTCCCCATTTCCCCTTTCCTCCTCCTCTGGGAGTTTCTGAAAAACGACCCTCAACAGCTGTGGTGCTTACCACACTATCCTGTGGCTGGTAAAGGACAGAGTAAAAAGATGAGTCTGTAAGGAGCATATCTATCTCACAATTCAGCCACTGCCACAATTAATACAACCAAAGATGGAAGAAAAATTCAATATAATAATGTAGGTATTTCCAAAATGTAATACTAAGGATATAGATTTTTAGCGAGTTAATTACATGCTTCTCCATGCTGCCCCTGTTTCATACATATATATAGTTGCCCTTGTCCAAACTGTTATGCAGTTGATTTGCTTACATACATCAGTCAGTTTAGTTTAGCTTATGCTGCAGTAACATACATCCCAAATCTTGGTGGCTTCATCCTGAGCCAACCCCCAGCTTGGCAGGGGCCTCTTCTCATCAAAGTTACCCAAGAATCTGGACTTTTGCCAGACCTAAAAGGACAAATATTGTGTGGTTGCATTGCTATGAACCAAATATGTTATATAATGTTGTATGATACAAAAAAAGTTTTTATGTGTTCAGTACATTTAATTGAGAAATGTATGTTTTTATTCAACTGCGTTTTCTTATTTTTAATTATTGGTTATATTTTCAATTACTAAATATAAAAAATAAAGTTTAAAAATAAAAAAAAAAGACTCTGGGCTTTTGGAGGCTTCTTTCCATCACGTTTCCAGATTGTCTTGGAAGGGGGAAGAGCCGGGGCTCCTGCCCGGGGAACTAAGGGTGCTGGCCTACACGTGGCACGGCACTGCCATTCACAGCTCATTTGCCATGTGGCCCGACACACCAGGGGGCAAGAAACCCAGGAGGCCCTGTGCCTAGGCGGTGGGGCGAGCGGCGTAGGGAGGCGGCTGTGCGCCAAGGAGGTGGGCACCGGGGCTGACTCCCCTGGAAGCCAGTGTTCGGCTCCGAGTCAGTGCACAGGAGGCTTTTACTGAACAAATATGTCTGTTTCCAAGATTTTCCTCCCTGGTGTGGAAGGGAAAATATAAGGTGTGCACACTACATGTCAAGCACGGTGCCAGCTGTTTTGCATGTGACATCTACTTTATCCTCTTTGGGGGTCAGTTCTATTACTATAATTTTATGGGTGAAGAGACTGAGGCTTAGGGAGTCTTTCAGCTTTCAACTAGTGGGATGGGGTCTCTAAAGCTGCCTTTTTGAGGTTAGGGCTAGGATCTTGGAAAGCAAAGGACACCTAAAATACTGAAGTAGAAACTTCTAAATAAATATAGCATATTTAGAAACGTGTATATATATATATATACACACACAGATGTGTATATAACAATTTCATAAATATATACACACAGTCATTAGCGGATGCACAAAGGCATGACTTTGTACGCACGTGACTCAAAGTCTATGAAATTTGAGTTTCTCCTATCATCAGCTGAAAGCCTGTAATTACCCTAAGGTGTAAATGGACTCCTGATATGGGCCCACAGAGGTAGCTGTCCCAGGCGGCACCTACAGAACCTCGATTGTTCTGGCAAAGGGCAGCCCAGAAGGAGAGAAGAGGCTGAGGCAAAGGGAGTGTCACGCCCGCATCTTTTTCCTTGATACCTTGTGTTGCCAGATCTAGCAAATAAAAATACTGGATGCCCTTATATTGCCTGGGACATACTCACACTTCAAAAGCATTCATTTATTCGAAGTCCGCGTATGACTGAGAATCCTGTATTTAACCTGGCAATCCTGAATTTTGAGGGGGAAAACCGGTTCTTTGAACACCGAGTTATTAGCTTATTAAAGTAGCTTACGTTTCTCAAGAGGTAGAGAGAGCTGCAAATAACGGGATTACTAAAGTTCACAGCAAAAGGGAGCATAAAAGGAGAATTGCATTTATCCTTCTTTGTAATTGTGTGGGCCCAGCTAAGAGAAACATCAAGAGATGGCTCACAGCTGAAAATACGGAAGAAAACATACTGATTTAGAAAGCCGCTGGCATCACACAGGTACGTGACTGAAGGCTCCAGGAGCACAGAGACCTTCAAATGAAAAGAACGTTTTCTTCACATTCACAGACGAGATGGTCTACCAGTTTAACTGTGTCTTCTGGCCGTTACCAATGTGTCTCGAACAAAGATGCTTTGGCTGCTGCTTCTGGAACTACAACTAGAAACGTGAGCCCTGCTTCCTGCCACGTGTTTGGAAGTGATAAGAACTTGACTCAGGAGCCACCGCTGGTTCCCGTGTGGAAAGGGGGCATTTTAGAATCTGACCCAAATCATTCCGGTTATCCATGTTGCATAAGGCGCCGCCGGAGTGCGTGTTTTGCATTAGCATTTGAGTTCCCCTGAGGCCACCAGGGTGTCCCCTCCCCTCCACCAGCTGTCCAAGAGATGTCTTCCTAGCGTTCACAGCTCCCTTTGGGCCTCCAGTCCTTCCTCTCCGTTCCTGGTTCTCCTCCCATCAGAACAACTCACCATCCCCACTTGGTCCGAGAAGGCTTTTTCTTCCACTCGTCACCACCCAAAATTGGGGCAGCATTTTAAGCCTGAGCAAATGGGGGCAGGGAAGCACTTCTGGGATGGGAGAAACACGAGCCCGAGCAGGAAGGAGCAGCGCACAGCTGGGTGCAGGGCTGGTTGGGGCGCGGCTGGGCTGGGGAGCGGAGGGTGTGGAGGCCCGCCAGGCCCTGCTCCCCGGGAAGAGGGCAGGGCTGGGCCGCTGGGGGCAGCGGGAAGCCGGGGCTCTCAGCTGGAGAGAGCCTGGAGAGCTGCAGGTGGCCGGAGGCCCCGAGGCAGGCCCCGCCGGGAGCAGGCCGGGAGGACCGAGCTGGGGGCGCAGGGGCGGCAGTCTGGGCCTGGGCGCAAACCAGGCCTCACACAGGCGTCCTCCGAGGCTTGCCAAAGCACAGTCTCCCACGATGCGTGGGTGCTGATGGGTGGGCCTCCCTGACCTACGGCCAAGCCAAAAGCCCGGGCGCAGGAAGCCTGAAGGCCGCCGACCACCGGCAGCTCAGCCCTCGTGCTGTCGGGTCGTTGGTGGAGGGTTTTTCCCTCCCAGTACTTCAGGTGTTGCGCGGATGGGTGAACGTGGGGCAGGGGGACGTCAGGGCGCAGATGGCCGCGTCTGGCGCTTGTTTGAAGTCCCCAACTAGCTGGAAGTGGCTGGGAGCCTGGAGAGTGGAGAGCACGGTGGGAGGAGCTGCACTCGCCTGCGGCACCACCGCAGGGAACGGGCCGGCCGCTCCCAACGACCCCTTCTCTTCCCAGCCAGGTAGGATGGTTCTGGCACCAAAAGCAAAGCCTGCAGCGTGCTCAGCGTGGGCTGTGCACTGCCCCACTCCATCCCTCGCGCTGATGCAGGGATCACCTGTCCACGTTTTACAGAGCCCGGAACTGAAGCTCAGAGAGGGGATGTTATTTGCCCAAGGTCACAGTCTGGGGGTGCATGCTTTATACCTGGCCAAGCTCATACCTTTTCCACTAGCTAGGTTCTAAAGGAATTGAGAGAATTGATCGGCAAATGCCTGTGACCTGCTTAAAGCCTCCAGTGGCCCATAAGCAAATTCCCACGTGTGAGTGAGTCCGAGCCCGGCAACAGGACTGGCTGTGAGCGACTTGGGGTGAAATTCTAGGGCATCTTCTTTTCACCGGAGAGCCAGCCGATTTCCTCTAGGGGTCTCTTGCATCACTACTTCATTATTTTAAATGCCCAAGTTTTCTGAGGTGCCTCTACTCGAAAATGTGAAGAGAAGGAATGAAAGGGACTGTCCTGTCTTTGTAGAGCCACCTGCTTTCTAGAACTGCCACTGGCAAATGGCCCCTGATAGCGTTCAACCCATGAGGGACTCTGGCTCTTGGCAAGTGCTCTGGTCTCTGAACCGTGCAGCCAATACACATTTCCACTGCTGGGACCAGGTCTTCTCACAGAAAACATTCTCCACGGACCTATTTTTGTTTTCTTGAACGGGGAAAAGAACAACCGCCTCTCTGGGAGGTTTTATTTTATAAACTTCTATTTCCAAAGTGAAGTCTGGACTCCTTTTGCCAGCCTGGTAGAAGCGATGGCCTTTGGGTGTATTTTTTACCCATTTAAACCCTTGTCACTACATTCTGTGCACGATCAGATTGGCCACAATGTGGAAATGGTGAGAAACTCAGACTACCTCCACTGTCATTTAGGAGTAAGGCGAGGCCATCTCCATGTATTAACGCTGTGGGTGCCACGGGGGAAGGAAGCCTGTGCAACCAGGCAGATTCACATCACGAGCTATGCCTTCCCAGCTAAGGAACTCTGGGGAACTCAGAGCGAGGAGGAAACTTGTTTCTTGTTTTGTCCTCTGTAGAATGGTGTCGCCATAGTCTCTGGGAGTTGGGTGGTACATTGTATCAGATGTGACTTTTTCAGTCAAATAGCTGGCATACTGCAGCATAATTTATTACTAGTATTAACCGTTTATTGCTATCATTAATTATTTACTCTCTGATAAAGGCAAAAATGCATAGAACCAGTTACTGTGAGAATTTGAATATACCCTGAACCTCATTTTCCTTATCTGTAAAATGGGTAACAGAATACGGGCCCATTTCACAAGTTTGTCCTGAGGACCTTGTGAAATTCCTGTACGTATCACTTCCAGAGTGCTTCTTATGTGGGAAGTGGTTACTGTGTTTGGG
This sequence comes from Dasypus novemcinctus, assembly GCF_030445035.2. Lineage (NCBI taxonomy): Eukaryota > Metazoa > Chordata > Mammalia > Cingulata > Dasypodidae > Dasypus > Dasypus novemcinctus. Next base: position 3,535,592 of record NC_080690.1, read on the forward strand.
TTTTGTCCCCTCCTTGGGAGGGAGGCCTCCGTCTCACTGCGCGGCCGCAGTGAGCCTCTTTCTCTCTCCCTGCTGGAGGACACGGCCTCGCCTGCTGGCCCCCTCCTCCTGCCTCTTGCTGACACTTCCTTGACGGGTGCTTGGTACATGCTTGTTTGTTGAATGAAAGACCGAATGGAACAAAAGATGTAGACCAGCAAAGGCAGGCGGCCACGTGGTAGGATTTGCCAGTGAGGACAGCGTTTCCAGGCGACCCAGAGGCCAAGGCCCGACCCCGCCCACACGGGAAAATGGCCGCACACTCGGGTGGGCGCCGCTGCGCAGCCTGCAGGCCTCAGGGGCGAGCCCTCACCCTGGGGAGCACAGGAGGCGGCTTCCCGGAGGAGGCGGCTTCCCGGAGGCGGCGGCCTCTCCGGGCTGGAAGAGCTAGGGTGGGTTTGAGTCGGCGGTGGGCTCCAAGAGGGCGGGAGCGCGTCCCTTTCTGAAGCCCCCAGCGTCTGGAAGGACACCTGTCCGAGGAGGTGCTCAACAAACGTTTTGCTAAACGAACAAGGACCAACAGCCTCCCAGGACCGGTCCCGCCACGCGGTCCCCGGAGCCGCAAGCGCATGCGCGCTCCCGGCCAGTCCCCGCCGGTCGTTCGTAGGACACCGCCCCCACCTGCCGGCTAGTGCGCAGGCGCGGAGAGGGCGCCGGCGGATGACGTCACTGCGCGCCCAGACTCCGCCCCGAATACGTCACTCCGCAGGGCCGGCGTCGCCATGGAGCAGAGGGCGGGTGAGGCGCGCGGCGGCGGGGCGCGCGAGGGGCTCGTCCGGGCTGGCCAGGGGCGCGAGGGGCCGCCCGGCGCGGCCGAGGACGGGGCCCAGGGTGGGAGTCGGGCCTGAGCGAGCGGCGGCCTCGGGCCCGTGAGCGCTTGGGACCGGGCAGCGGAGGCGGAACAGCCGCCTGCCGGCCACGGGGTGCCGGGGGCCCTGCGCCGGTCGGCACGGCCGCGCGCACCCGCCCCCCTCTTCAGCAGGGGAAACTGAGGCCCACAGCTGGTGGCAGGGGCAGGATGCGAGACCAGGCTTTCACCTAACAAAGCCCAAGTGTTCTCCAGGCGCCGTTGTAGGTGCTGGGGACCCAGAGCCGCTGCCTTTCGGGAGCGCGCTCTGGTGAGGAGCAACCCTGACGGCTGAAGGCGGGATTGCCAGGCAAAGATAATCCGTGTTAATGCCCGTGGCATGCCGGCGTCTGCCAAATCCAGGCAGGGCAGCTGTGGACAAATCCACTCCTGCCCTCCCTACCTGTGCAGCCTGTTGAGTAGAAGGTAAACAGCACAGACGACAGATGATGACAGGACCTTTGAGGAGGCCTGCCTTGTGCTAGCTAGGTCCTGCTGAAGACAGACGGATGCGTGAGACCCAGGCTGACCCGACAGGGCTCCAGCCTGTTGGGACAAAGTCAACGGGCAATTACAGAACAGGGTGCAGTCATTTCACACCTTAATACATGTCGCCTTTTATTATTCTAATCATTTTCCACGTTTGTGTAAGTTTCCAAGGGCGAGAACCTGCCTTTTTTTTCTCCCATTCCCCTTCCCCTCCCCCATTACCCAGCTTTATAAATGAGTCACTTCAGCGTTTGTGATTAATGGACTCTCCAGAGCAGAGGCCACAAGTTCCACGCTCGCGTCCCGCACGGCGCCGGGGATGTTGCAGGTCCACAGGGTTGTTAGTGAAGGGGAACATGGACTGAGCTGAGGATAGCTGTGCCAAGAGAATGGAGAATGAGCAGCAAAACCAGTGACGTGCTCTGGGTCCCCAAAGGAGGGGCGCTTCCTGCGGCAGGCGGCATTGGAGCTGGACCTGCAAGAACAGGAGAGGCTGACCAGGGAGGTGGAGGAGGCGCAGGACCTGAAGGGGAGCGGGAGCAGGCACTTGGGGCCAGGGAACAAAAGTGGTTGTGTCTAGAATTGGGCGTGAGGGATACTAGGAGAGGAGGCTGCACTGGTGGGCAGGAGCTTTGCATGCGCAGGGCCATTTAACGTAGCCTGTGACAGATCCGCAGGGGGTGGGGCCGCATGCAGGGGAGCAGGTGGCTCATTCTTAGCCAACCACCTGGAGGTGAAGCTGGAGTGGGGCTTTGAAGAATAAGTAAAAGTTTGTTGGGAAGGACTGGGAGAGGCGCAGACATTTCAGCTGAGATGGACATCTACAGAGAGTCCCCCCCCCCCCATCAAGAAAGAGCAGACCAGATCAAGAAACCACCTGGGTATCTGGGTGTGGTCTCAGGTGGGGCCCCACCCAGGCTGACAGCTATGTAATCTCAGCCTCCATCTTTAGAGATAGCTGTTCACTCAGCACACCTGAATCAGCATTTTCAGAAAGTTTTGAGTAATTTGGATGCACCTCGAGGGTCAAGAAGCAACAGAGGTGTCTGGAGTGGGCACAGGGAGAAACTGGGCCCCACCTGAGGTGTAGCAAGGTGAACTTCAGCTGTGGCATTCATGTCCTAGAGCTCTAAAAGTAGATATAAGGGTGGGGGGAGCACACTGATAGCAAAGGAGCAGAAGCCACCATGTGCGCAGCAGCGGGGGACTGCTTCTGTGGGCACAGGCAGAGTAGTACGCATCTGTAAAAAAGGGCGAGGGTGCCTTTATTTACCGACAGGAGCCAACCTCTGCGATATTTTGTGAAATAAGCTTAAAAAATGCAGAGCAGTGTGTGTAGTGGACTGCTGTTTATGGAGAAAAATAAAGAAGGGTGGAGAACAAAAGTATTTTCTTGTACGAGGCCCAAAATACCTGGGAAAGAATTCACAGGAAACAGGCATTCGCTGCCTCCGGGCAAAGAGAACTGATGATCGCTGGCAGACAGTGGTGAGAGAAGCTTTTCATTGTATTTCCGTTCGTACTTTTAAAAAAATACGTTTTTTAAAAACTTAAGTTTTTAGAGGGTCATTTATTCACCTCATTCAAAACTACAGACTTTGAAATGATTATGGTGAGGAACCCAGCCCCATCCCAGCACAGCCCTCAGCCACCCACCCCAGCACAGAGGTGGCAGCTGCGCTCTTTGGCTATGGGGCTGCTTCCCCAGGTGATCTGAGCTGTCTCCCTTATTTAAGAGAGAGCGCAGGAACTGAGGGTTAAGTCAGCCCCTCCTTACTGCCGCGGTAGTGACGGGCCCAGCACGTGCCCTGTGTCCGAGACCTCTGGGGGACATTCGTCATTATGAATGCGCTCCAGGTTCTCTGAACCAGAAGAGGTCTGCCCTCAGCACCCATCCCAGAGACGTGTGCTCCTAAGCCGTGTGTGTGTGCACACGCGCGTGCGTGTCAAAACTGTGGGACAGGATAGGTTGACTAGCACTCCTCTTCTTGGGGAGTTACATTTGGGCACTGAATCCACTTGGAGGTTGGTAGTGATTGCACGCTATCAAATAAGATCACCAGCTATGAAACCCTTTGCTCAGCAACTCACTGGCTTTTAATAAGTTAGGAAAACAAACTGGGTAGTAGATACAGTGATTTGCAACAACCTACAGGTACCAGGATACCCTTTAGGACCAACAGAAACAAAAATTAAGTAAATCAATTTAAAATGCATTCATATGAATATGGTGGTTTTATTTTTTTGTTTTTCTACTTTCCTGGGAACTGATTTTTCTATTTCTCTTCCCTTCAAGAGGGGTACACAGTTTTTGCAAATTATATTAGTTCTGTGCAAATCAGATTATTAAAGTATTTGTTGCTTAAAAATGCATCTCCCAAGTTGAATTTGGAGTAAAAGATTCACACACTAATAAAGTGAATTGTCATTGGTAAACCAATATATTAGCTACCTTACAATCACAAAATAAGGCAAGCTTACCTCGTTTACAGCAAGAGTGAACTAATCAGAGCTCTGGCAAGATGGAAGAGACTGTTAAAATACAGTTCCTTACCTCCCAACAGAACTTGTGTGCCCAAGCGACAATAAGTTCTTGGTTATATGCATCTAACGTATTTTTAATCTCATCCATTGTCCCTTTCATTCTTTCATTCCCATAAGCTCTGTTACTTTTTTTTTTTGGCAGTCTTTCAAACTGTTCTTTATGTTCATCCAGTGTTCTTTTTTTTTTTCAAGATTTATTTTTTTATTTATTTCTTTCCCCTTACCATCCCCCCCCCCAGTTGTCTGCTCTCTGTGTCCATTTGCTGTGTGTTTTGTGTCTGCTTGTATTCTTGTTAGTGGCACCCGGAATCTGTGTCTCTCTTTGTTGCGTCATCTTGTTGTGTCAGCTCTCCGTGTGTGTGGCGCCATTCTTGGGCAGGCTGAACTTTTTTCACACTGGGCAGCTCTCCTTACGGGGCGCACTCCTTGTGCATGGGACTCCCCTACGTGGGGGACACCCCTGCGTGGCACGGCACTCCTTGCGCGCATCAGCACTGCGCATGGGCCAGCTCCACATGGGTCAGGAGGCCCTGGGTTTGAACCCTGGACCTCCCATGTGGTAGGCGGACGCTCTATCAGTTTGAGCCGAATCCACTTCCCCATCCAGTGTCATCTTAATATCCTTTATCTCTTTAGTTTTAAATCTTGATTTAGGGTATTTATGTGTTTATCATTGATTAGTTGTCTTAAATCCTGTGTCTCATCAGGAGTTTTGGTTTGTTCCTTTGGCTGGGCCATGTATTCCTGGTTCTTAGTATGGCTTATAATTTTGCTGATGTCTAAGCATCTGAGTATATTGGTGAATTTACTCTGACCGTCAGTTTCTCTCCATTTGTTTTGCTTGTCATTGTTGTTGTTTTTTAGGAGGCACCGGGAACCAAACCTCCCATGGGGAAGGCAGTTGCTCAACCACTTGAGCCACATCCACCCCCTGTCCTGACTTTATTTTTTAAGATTTATCTTATTTATTAATTTCTCCCCACCCCCTTTGTTGTTTGTACTTGCTGTGTCTGTTCATCTTCCTTGTTTCTTTAGGAGGCAGCTGGAGCTGAATCCAGGGCCTCTGATGTGGGAGGGAGGTGCCTAATCACTTGAGCCATGTCTGCTCCCAACTTTGTTGTGTCTCTCATCATGTGTTTTCCTCACCATGTTTCTGTTGCGTCACTTTGTTGTGTCAGCTCGCCGTCTTCTTTAGGAGGCACCAGGAACCCCCACTCCCTGCTATGTTGTATGTCTCATTATGTTTTTTCTTATTGCATCATTGTGTCAGCTCACTGCGCCTGCCCAGCATGCCAGGTTGCTGTCTTCTTCAGGAGGCATCAGGATCCGAACTAGGGACCTCCCATGTGGCAGGTGGGGAGCCAGTCACTGAGCCACATCCTCTTCCCTGCCTTGGCTTTTTGATAGGCACATCGGGAGCCCTCGTTCTGCTCCGGCTTGGTCATTCACTCCAGTGCAACTAGCTGAGGGCGGAACCGTGGAACAGGCGTGCTGAGGGGCCCGGGGCTGCGTGCAGCGGAGAGTTCCTCCCGGCTTCCTTCCTATGCTACACTCTGTTCCCGTAGGTGTCTCGAAGCAGGACATCCGGGAGAAAATCTGGGACTACCTGGAGTCACAGAATCTGGCTGACTTTCCCCGGCCGGTTCATCACAGGATTCCGAACTTCAAGGTACGAAAGCCTGCCTGGAGTGTCTCCAAGGAAAACAAGATGTCCCTAAAGGAATAGCAGTAGTAAGACAGCGACCCCCTGCCTCACGGCGGCGGCGCCTCTGGTGAGCAGCGAGCAGTGGTGTGGCCTCGGAGCCTTCTGGCCGTGGTGGTTTTTGTCTTGAGAGACATCCTCATCGTGTTAGGTAGCCGTCACCTTCACCCTCGTGGCGCGCAGGCCTGGCCCCTCTGCAGGGGGAGGTGGTGCTAAGGCTCCTGTTCACGACTCATAGGAAGTAAAGGGTGATTCATCCTGGCTAGAAGCTGTTGTTGGGATGCCCGTTCACGGCGCTGGCCTCCCCCGGAGCCCCACGGGGGAAGGAGCTGGTCGAGCTGCTATGGAAAGGGCTCGACCCTGACAGCCCTGGGCCTCAGTTTCCCAGCAGTTCACAATCGGAGGCCATCAGGGACACTAATGATAGTATTAATAGAGAAAAGTGTGCTTGACAGAGGCGGCGTAGCAGCTCCTGCTCTTCAGCACGCGTTTATTCCAAGGGAAAAAAGCAGTGCTCCGCAGAAGTGCGCTGATGGCCCTGCCGGCTCGCTTCTGGCCTGGGGGCTTCTGCCCACAGCTGGCTTCCCTGACGCGAGCTCAGGCCCTCTCTGGCCCTCCCTGAGCCAGCTTGGAGACAAGCATACACATCCTGCCCCTTTGGAAACCTGCTTTTAGGGCTCTCTTCCTACATGGTTTTGTTTTAGAGCTTGTTACCTCAGGGAGAGAAATGTACATGAATTACAGGGTAAAAGATGAAGGGTGTGTGGGGTCATTTTAAACACCTTTGAAGAATGGGCTGGTTGGGAGGGGGCGGCGTTCCGCGTTAGCGCTAAGGCGTTCTCTCTTGATTGACGTAGCAGTCACATGGGCGTGCTCATTTTGTACAAGTTCCTCAAACTGTGCACTCAGGGTTTGTATACTTTGGGGAAATGTATGTTTTATTTCAGTAAAAAATAAGTTGGACTAGACTTCTTTCAAATCTCAGTCTGGCCTAACTGCTTTCTTAGGTGTTTAGCAAGCGTCTCAAGTTCTTATCTCCAGAGTTGGTAGCGGCTGGCCTAATATCCGACTGTCCTCTCAGTAACGTGCAATTGCATTTAAAAACAGGGTGCTTCTCGGGCGGCTGAGCGTTTCCCACGTTTGCAGGAATTCAAAATGGCCAGGACCGTTAAAGTCAATCCTGATGCTCCCCAGAAAAATGCTCGCTTCTTCGTCCTTTAAGTAAGTGCACTTCTGTCTGTCTGCCTGACCAGGGGTCTTATCTGGCTTGCCAAAACATCCGGGAGCTAGACGCCTTTGCCAGAACGCAGGAACTTAAAGTGGACCCTGACAAGCCACTGGAAGGTGCCCGGCTACTGGCCCTGCAGGTAATCCCACAGCCCCGAGCCCGGCGGTTGGCGGCCCACCTGGACATGCCCTCCAGGAGGCCGATGCCGCGCGCCTAGAAAGAGCATGCCTCCAACCCCAGCACAGAGCGTGCCCTTGGAGTTGTCTTTTCCAAGAACAGTCCCGAAGTCTTTCAGTCGCTCAGCATTCACTCCATCAAGAAGTCCCGAGTGTCCCTAAATTCAGAGACAAAGAATGGGTAGAACAATGACTTTGAGGCATTCTCAGTTCCGATGTGCCTCATTAGAAGAGAAAGACTACTGTATGTTTATTTGGTTTTGTTAACATTTATAATTTTAAATTCTTTGAAACTTGATGACCCTTGAATGATAAATATGATAAGTGTGCCCCGCAAATATAGAGTAAATTAGAGCAGTGTTTCTTATCTTAAATATAAGGGGCCCCTTCCAAGAATAAAAAGGAATTCTCTCTGGATTATTTTAAATGACTATAATTTGATTTACTCTATAAAACATAAAACTAGGTAGAAACTTTTTATAAAACCAAAATAAACTTACATATTAAGTACAAGCAAAGCTGTAAAAGCAATAAAATTCAGATAACTGAATGTAATGTAATGGATCAAGCTGCTGCTTGTGTGCATTTGTCACTGCATGTCACAGTGCGGCCCTCAGCATTCAGCACACCTCCTGCTGCCACACGCTGTGCGACGACAGGGTCCTAACACCACGTTGTCCAGGCAGACTGCTGAGCAGCCTAGGTCTGTGCAGGCACCCTTCACTCTTGAAGGCAAAGTGAGTAACAGGAAGTGTTTCACGGGAGTGAGTGAGAGGAAACCTGGTGCCCTGCTCAGAGGTGTTCGGGGCTCCCCGCGGGCCCCTCGGCTGACTTCCGTTCACCCCCAAGAGGGCCAGTCTCCCTGGCGGGCGGGCAGGCTCCCTGTGCAGGCTCCTCTAATGATCCAGAAGGAGCGGCAGCAGCGAGGCAATGAAGGCCAGGCTGGGCGCGGTTGTCAGCCCTTTTCCTGTAGTGTCTCATTTAATTCTACCAACAACCCTGTAGGAATCATTCCCGTATTTATTCTCATATTACAGTAACTCGGCCAAGTCCACAGTCAGTCAGTGATGGAGCAGCTCTGCATGTGCGAAGTTCAAGCACCTCAGTCCACCCCCTCAAATGTTAGCCAAGGCCCCTGCGAGAGTGCGACCACGTGGGGTGACGGGGCATCAGGGCTCCTGGCTGTCACTACGTGCACACGCGGATTCAGGGAAATGAACAGCGCGGCCCCTGAGACTCTCCTGTCTAGCTTGCGCTGCGCAGGGCATGGCATGAAAGGATGCCCGTGGTCCTCCCCCTCGAGCTCTTTAGCACTTATGAGCTCCTCGGGGGTCCTGCCAGCTTTCGGGGGCCTGAGGCTCTCCTGGGAAGCAGGTGAAGACGCAGCTTCTGTGTGATGGTGGTGCCTGGGCAGAGGCCACGCCCAGAGCCCCCGGCGCCTGTGTGCCTGCTGAGGACTTGCCGGTGCTTGGGGCGCCGCCGCAGGTGGAGTGCTCCCTGGCAGTGTGTGCTGTGGTGAGCGCTCCTCGGCCGTGTTCACTAGTGAGTACTCGATTGAGGCTGACATTTACAGAGCAGCAAACTAGGCAGCAAGGCTTGATGGAGTAACGGTTCTAATGTAGTTTTTTTGGTAGACCATCTTCAGAGAAAACATTGTTACTCTGTGGTGCTTACTGCTGAGAACAGAAGAGGCACTGGAAAGTTCTGGCTGGGGTTTTTGTGAGAACTGATTCCAGTTGGGATTGGCGAGAACCGATTCCAGTTGGGATTGGCGTTGGCATTTTTCACCTGTAATGATGCTGAAGGGCAGTAGAGTGGGGTTAGTGAGTTTAATAAATGCCCTGCCTCTCCAGAGCACGTAGTGGGGCAGCAACCTAAGGGCTCAAAGTAAATAGACCCCGCCACACATTATTTAATTGGTTTTGCAAACAAATAATTTCCATGGCACACACCAAAAAATGCAGATACAGTAACTTTCTTCCCTTCCTGAAATGTTGAAAGCACACACATACACGAGAAAGTCCCTATGTTTCATTTTGTAATTTATCAATCCTCTTTCCTTTAAAAGAGCAAAAAAACGTTGTTAGTTCCAACACCGCGACTGAGAACGGGCCTGTTTAATAAGATCGTCCCACCCCCCGGAGCAACTAAAGACGTCTTGAGAAAATGTGCCACCTCTCAGGTAAGCTCACGAAGGCAACATCACCCTTTAGAAGAGAGCCGCCCTGAGCCCTCTGATGGGTTAGAGTGGGGAAAGCAGTACCGTGGGTTTGACGTTTATTGTTCGCTAAGCCAAGGGAACAGGGTGTTAAGATACTTAGCAACTGTCAGATAAGGAGCCAAGTAGAAACAATATGAATCAGTGTATTCCATTTGGATAACTCATTTTCTATTTTGCGCCAAGTTGGCAAATTATAAATTCCCTGTTAAAAAAAGGAAAAACAACTTATCTGGTACTCTGACGCCCTCTAGTGTTAGCCTGTGGTGTTCAGTCTTGTATCTTGTTTTTCCTCTTCCCTCCAAGCCTCTTCAAATGCTGCCAGAGCAGCTGGGGAGAGGAGGCGGAATTTCCAAAATATGTTCAGTTGCACATTACCTCACTGGGTCTAAGGTAGTAATTTTTGACAATTATATATAAGGTTTTCTTGATTATTTCACAATTAAAACTGAAGTGTGTAACAGTTACATTAGGGTACATCATAAGGGAATTTGACTTGTTTTACAGATAAAGAAATGGAATTTGGTGACTTTTTTACAGAGTCCTAGAGTACAAATCTACTAGGAACAAAAACCATATGGCAATTCAAGTGATTGCTGTTTTGTAGGGATTTGCCACTTAGGACATATATAAAAATGAATTCTTTATTGATGCCCTATTTCATTCCAAAAATAGAGTTTGATTTGGTTTACAAAAACACACACAATAAAGAAATAAGTGTAGATACAGGAGCAAAGGGAAAATAAATGAAATAGTGAGAGAAGCCCTGACTATGGTCAGTAAGCAGCAGACACCTGACCCTCCGCAGGTGGTGGAACGGGCCACAGACTCGGGCTGCGGGTCCTCGAGCCGGGAGGCAGTGGGGTCCTGAAGAGAGCTGGCATCCCGGACGATGAGAGTAGGCCTTTTCCTGGTTGAGGTCCAAGTCACAGAGCCCTGGGGCTTGGCTCCCCACGTCACCCCCGGCGGGGACGGCGTGTCTGTGTGAGCCCCACAGCTTCCCCCCTTCCCCCTGATGAGGCAGGACAGGCGAGCCTCCGTGTGGGTGGGTGGTGGAGCCCAGGGCGCCCGGCCGAGCTCTGCTGCGAGAGCCTGCACTGGCCCGTCCTCAGACCCACTCCTCGGGGTGTGGCCAGAGCCGAGACCAAAATGCCAGGGGGCAGAGAGTGTATTTGGGCAGTCGTCAATGAATGCACTCACAGCTGAACTTTTTTTTTTTTAAGATTTATTTCTTTATTTCAGCCCCCTTCCGTCCGTTGTCTGCTCTCTGTGTCCATTAGCTGTGTGTTATTCTGTGTCTGCTTGTATACTCATTAGGTGGCTCCGGGTACTGAACCTGGGACCTTCCGGAGTGGGGGAGAGGTGATCATTCTCTTGCACAGCCTCAGCTCCCTGGTCTGCTGCATCTCTTATTGTCTCTCCTCTGTGTCTCTTTTTGTTGTGTCATCTTGCCTCATCAGCTCTCTGCGTGGGCCAGCGCTCCTGCATGGGGCAGCACTCCTTGTGTGGGGCAGCACTCCGCATGGACCAGGTCAGCACATGGGCCAGCTTGCCTTCACCAGGAGACCCTAGGTATTGAACCCTGGTAGATGGGAGCCCAAGTGCTTGAACCACATCCGCTTCCCACAGCTAAACTTTAAAAATGATTGTATGTCAAGGTGTGGGCTTTTTTCTAACGTAACAGACAGGATCGAAATCAGAAGTCCAGGGTCATGAACCGCGAGGAGATGCTCGTTTTTGTTCCCACAGAAGTTCTGTGGGGAAAATGGCAAAGTGGAGCCAGAGTCCCTTGGCCACCTCTACATGCAGATTTAAATTTTAGTACAATAATGTTTAGATCACCAAGGCTTCACAGCTGAACTCCTGCCACCTTGCATAATGCTGACTGTGTGAGGTCAGATGTCGCCGTGCTTCTCAGCAGATACATCTCCTGGGCTGTCCGTGTCCCCTGCCACCTCAATACCAGGCCTCCTGTGCCTGTCACCACTGTTTGCGTGTCACCACTGTTTTTGATTGGGAGCTTTCTGGGAGCCATCCCCTGGCCTAGATGGAAAGGTCTGTCAACCACATCCTAAACCCTCCTGCCCATTCACAGATCTCTGTGGGATCCAGCAGGGGCAGGTCCTGGCTGCCCACTGTCTGGCCAGACCAGGCAAGTGAGGGGCTGAGTGGTGGGTGCTGGAGACAGAACTAGAAACAAGGAGCAATCCACTAGATGGCTGCTTGCAAGGGTGGGCCCTGCAGAGGGGCTGGGAATGGAGTGGTGTGCATGAGGTGCTTGCCTTGGCGGCCACTCCTGGCTGCAGAAAGCACGCGCCCGGACGGGGCTCGCTGTGGCCTGAAGACCGGCTCGACTGGGAGGCCCACGTTAATCGCCCGTGCTGGTCCCACTAAGGACCTTTGTCCTGTCGCTCATTTGCTGGACAAGAGTACCTAGATCTAGTGATCTCCTAGTGCCGATACTTTTCTGTATAAGAACTGAAAGCTCTTTTTCCTAGATCTACTCATAAACCTTGTCACCTGAGACTCCTGAACAGGTCAGCCTCCCTATTCTTAAAATGTAGGCCTCCATTAATTAGGTGAATAAATGGGTGTACTCTTGGTACGTTTTATTTGGCTAAGTTTTATATGTATATAATTTTTTTTCCTCTTCGGAGCTTCCAGGGATTGAACCCAGGACCTCGTACTCGTACACAGGAAGCAGGTGCTCAACCACTGAGCTACACCTGCTCCCCTAAGTAAGATTTTTAAAGTGGGTATGCTATATATAGAAACATAATGGTTTCCAGTATTTTGTATTGAATAAATATGTCTATGCAACGTTTATTGGCCTTTTTTTTGGCACTAAATGTAAAATGATCTCATTTGAATCCAATAACAGTCCACTGAGGCCAGTGGTGGTGTCCTGTTTGGCAGATAAAGACCCTGAGGCACAAAGTTCAAAACATGCTGAGGTCACACGGCTAATAGTGGATTTGAACCAGTTCCATTGGACTCCAGAGCAGTGTTCTAACCATTATGCTCTTCTGCCTCATGAGAAAGAATGCTTTGTTAAACAGTATGAAATTAATGTCCTACTATTTTGATCTCTCAATTCTTCCTGGCCACTTTCCTGGGAAAGAAATTATAGGAAACGTTCCCTAAAATGATTCCTGACACTCATGTTTTTTCCCGAAAAGCCACTTCCTTGACGTTACGCCTTTATCGTAGGATAGTGCGTTTATTTGTTTTGTGTGGGAGATGGACTCAAACCCTGAGTGCTCCTCGATCATTGACTACAAGTGAGAAAGGAGTTGCAGTTTGAAGTTTAAAACCCACGCTTCTGCTTCTTCTTCTAGGGTGTGCGGGACTACAGTGAGCCAATAGGCTTGGATTCCCACGTCCACGTGGACTTGGTTGTTGTGGGATCCGTGGCTGTATCTGAGAAAGGTAAGATCAAAGGACAGGAGCCCTCCACTCCGCCCCTAGTGCCGCCGCGCTCTGTGTCTTTGGAAAGCCGGTGGGGAGGTCCACTCACTGCCCGTACCCCAGGGCTGCCAAGACCCCTGCCTTTAGCGTCATTTGGAGGAATCACCTCAGCACCTCCTCCCGGCAGCTCTGGGCACCTGGGCAGTGTTTTCACTGGGCTTTGCCGGGAAAAGAAAAGTGGGGTAACTCTCTGCAGGTGGTGAAAGACTTCTCTCTGTCCTTAAGCGCGCGGCAGCTGGAGCTGGGTTTATTTGCAGGATGCCGGTAAATAGTTGGCTTTGGAGGAACTCCAGTCAACGGGAAAACATTCGGCTCTAAGCCTTGTTTGTGTTCAGGGGCAGCAGCCTCCTGCACACCACGGCGTGGCCCTGGCACTTCCTGCCAGCCCCAGTGCTTGGCGAGAGGCGGGGTCGCTGCCCCGCCCTGAGGTGACCGTGGGCCCTGCCCCTCTGCTCCGTGCTGCCAGGTCCCCCCGGGGGCTCTTTCAACACAGACCCTTATGCTGCAACTGGACGAGGGGGGCCCCCGGGAGGCACAGGGAGATGTGGGCTGCCCACTTCTAAGAGAAGAAGGGAGACTGTCCCCAGGCCCCCCCTTGAAAAGTGGGCCAGCCAACGCCACGTCTGCTTCCATGGAGAGAACTTGTCCGTGACGTGCTGGCAGGAGAGGCTCTCGGCCTTTTTTTCCAAACCCTGAGCATCACGTTTTAAGTATTGGCCTTAAATAGCTTCACTTTAAAGTCACCCCCTCTTCTCAGCCCCTGCTCTGAGCTAACGGGTGAGGTGGTGTCGTTTGTATCGCGTCCCGCGGGGTCCCAGGCAAGGGACGAGGTCACTGTTACTAGGCTGGCGGGCATCAGCACATGGCACGCCTGCTGCGTGTGGGCCTGGGGGTGGACTCCACAGGCGCGCTCGGTGCCGTGGACAGCACTTGGGCCAGGCCTCAGCGGGGACCAGACTCGGTGCTGGTCCCACCTGCTGGGCTTTTCAGGGCAGCTGGGGTGGGGGCTCTCCGGGCGGCAGGGCTGCGTCCCCACAGCACTGGCACTTGTAATGGGGCCAGGCTTGAGGGGGCTTGACGTCAGGCCATGGGACTGGGGCCATGGGAGACTTGTAAAGGTTTCCTTTATTAAAAAAACCATCAGGACTTTTCCTTTTTCAGTTCAGCGATATGAAAAGAAGAAAACAATTGTCTTACAAATCTCATCACTTGGGGAACCCCCACTGATGTTCGAAAAATAGTAGTAAAGATAACTGTACATGTAGTTAGAAAGTTCCCATGGCACAGGAAGCTGCACCCATGCCTTTTCTCTCTTCCTTTCCCCAAAGGCCCACTGGTAACCCTCCCTGCGTCTGCATGTAGGCGTGCCGGCCGTGTGTGATAGAGAGCTTGCAGACATTCACGCGCAGCTGTCCCTGCGGGGCTCTGTCCTCGGCCTGAGCGCAGCTCCCTGGGTTTGAGGCTTTCCCGCCCTGGACCACATCACGTGCACTTCCTGGTCACGTGGCCTGGGTGTGCTTTTGAGACCACCTGTTGCCAGCCAGAATGGCTCTTGATGGATGGCCCACTGGAAAATCTGCCACCTGACAGCCACCAGCTCATGTGGCTTGCCTGCATTAGCCACCTTTTCATTTTTACTATTCTGTTCAGGAGCAGTGGAGCCTCGTTTGCCTTTTTTTTTTTTAAGGAAGTACCAGGGATTGAACCCAGGACCTTGTACCTGGGAAGCAGGTGCCCAACCACTGAGCTACATCCACTCCCCAATGAGAGCTGGTTTTTTCGTTTGTTTGTTTTTTAGGGGGTACCAGGGATTGAACCTGGAACCTCATACATGGTTGCAGGTGCTCAGCCACTTGAGCTACATCCAGTCCCCTCATTTGCCTTTTAGCTAGCATTTAATTATGAGTGAAATTGAGCGTTTTTCATCTGTCCACTCTTTATCTGCTTATCTGTTTCTAAGAACCATTCATATCCTTTGCTCTTTTTCTGTCAACTTCTTTTTCTTGTTTGTGTGGCTGCATGACCGCATCGTGAGCAGATCTGACTCTTACAGCCCCGTGGGCAGGGGTGCTGCCCTCTGGGTGACGATGCCGAGATGTCACATAGAAGCCAAACCTCCCAAACTGTCTCGGGCTTCCTAACGAGGATACAAGGGTTCGTTTGGGGACGAGGAGGCACTTGTGTGGTCACTGCTGTGCCACGTTCCTGTCTGGTGGGTCGTTGATTGACTCGAGAGGCCTTTGGCCGCTTAGCTGCGATCTCAGCTCGTCCTTTAGCTTCTGGGGCCCTTCTGTCATGCTATCTTTTACATATTTGAAAAAGAGCACCAGTACTGTTCAAACTCTCCCTCCTTTGGTAACTGTGGGGTTGAATTGGGTATTTAGTGCTTTTTAGAAGACTAGGCGCTCTCATCTGAAATCATGAATTCCTGATTTCAGAGTTTTGATTTTCCCACTGAGGTAGGTAGGTTAAAAATAGTTTGCTTTTTCTAGAAACTTGTTCTTAGTGTTCTTAAAAGCTGCTCTTTCGTTACTTTTCAGAGTGGATCTTGCTCACATAAGCCCACAGGCGTCTGCGCTCAGTGCTCTGCCCTGGGTTTTATTTTCTTTCTCTTTTGTTTGTGTGTCTCACACCCTGGGTTTTATTTTCGTTCTCCTTCATTTTGTTTTGTTCTGTTTCACGCCCTGCGTTTTAATCACGACCCCCTCAGCCCCCGCAGTGGGCTGCCAGGCTGTCGGCTCCGTCTCTTCTTCTGCTGTGACTTGCCTGAAGGGTGCCAGCCGCGCCACGCTGACGCTCTGCCTCACCTCTTAGGCTGGCGGATTGGGAAGGGGGAAGGCTATGCCGATCTGGAGTATGCCATGATGGTGTCGATGGGCGCGGTCTGCGAGGGGACGCCGGTGGTCACCATCGTCCACGACTGCCAGGTGCTGCTGTCCCTGGGCCACACTCCTCTGGGAGAAAGCAGGAGGTGGGGGAGGGTGAGCGAGGCGGGGAGAGAAACCGTGGGGGGGAGGGGGACCCTGCCTCTGCCTTCATGCTGGGCGTGGGCCATGAGGGTGTGGACGTGCCCGTGCTGGATCTGTGTGGTGGTGGGCAGCCGAGCCCACCCACCGTGGGCCGGGCGCTTCTCACGGGCACCTCCCGCGAGGGCTGCAGGGCCACAGCGGGATCGGCCCTCCCCGTCAGCGCCTTCTCCCCCTCCTGTTGAGCAGGTGGTGGACTTTCCAGAAGCGCTCCTTGGGGACCATGACCTCACAGTCGACTACATCCTCACCCCCACGAGAGTCATCGCCACAGGGTGCAAGCGCCCAAAACCAAAGGGAATCATGTGGTCCCAGGTAGGTCCTTGCCGTGACCTCTGCCCCGGGCTGGGTCTGCCCCTAGACCTGGCGTGGCTGTGCTTTAGAATCACCTGGGCCCCTGGGGTAAATTCACTACAGAACCAGAACTTCTGGGGGCAGAGTTGAGGTTGCGCTGGAAAGAAGACCCAGGCTTGAGCGCTGCTGCCATCTGCAGAGAGTGGCAGAGCTGACCTGCCTGGCTCGGGGGCTTAGGCCGTTGCTCGCTTTTGGGGGCAGTTTCCTTCTCCACCAGGTATAGTGTGGCCTGCCCGGCCCTGTCTCGCTAGATTTCCCTTCTAGAAACCCAGGTTTTTTGCCATATATCTCGAGCTCCAAGCAAAACTAAGCTGCATAGAACGCAGTGCCCCAAGCTTTAAGAAGTTCTATGCTTTTTTAATTTTTCCCTCCAAGATAGGTAATGGCATGCAATGCCAAGTAGTCTGTAGTAGAAATTAGACCCTCAGAAACCGGCACAGGTTGTAATTCTGTTTCTGCTTGCAGTCACAATTACTGACAAGACAAGTTGTGCTTAGTTTGGAATGATGCTCCAGGTCAGAAATGCATTTTTGTCCATATTTCCCAATCTTTAAGCCTGAATCAAGCAGAGTTTGAAAGGGGTCTTCCTTTGGTCATGGGAAATAAACAGCACTCCCCTCAAAGTGTGGGCATGGAAGTGCAGCTCCCTGCTGTCCCTGTGGCCCCGTGGCCTCCAAGCTGCAGCCCCTGTCAGCTGTGGCCAGAACCCCACTCCTGGGTCAGCCCTAACAAAGGCAGAGGGGGAGGCACCTGTGCCCTGGAGGTGGATACACAGGGCCCTCCGCGGGCTCCGGGAACACCAGCCACTCGGCTACATGAGGGACCGTGGCAGCTGTACTTGCTTGCTGAAATGCTGGCTTTCCCAGCCAGCCTTCCTCCAGGAAAATGATAATTATTTATGAGGCTGTCAGAAATCTCAAACTCCTAAAAAGCCTTTTCCCATTGTGGGGCCCTATGTCCTCAGTTGTACCATCAACTGGTTTTCTCTGTGCACTGATGATAAGGAAGCAGCAACGATCACCAGCTCCCTGAGGTTTCTTTTTGGGCCTCGCTATCTGTGCAGCCAAAGAGAATTTTTGTTTGCTGCTTGGGGAAAAAAATCCCTGCATTCCAGTAAAGATACAGGTTAGGGCTGGGGGACCGTGCATTGCTGGGGTATACAATTGTTCAAATTGTTTTGGGCACACTTTGGTATAACTTTCCACGATCTTCTAGCCTTAGACTCATCATCACATGAATTAGAACCCAAGGACTTTCCTCTTGTCTCTTTTGTTGGAATAGCTGCACTATCATTTTCTTCTAAACACTGTAGATCTTAAACACAAAGGATGTGAAATAAGTACAAAATGCCCTGCATTTTCTTTACTCGTTCGTAATAAGCAAAGATTTGTAGCATTTGATTCTCTGGCCTTTGTCCCGACTTTTCAAGACAGCCAAGTCATGCCCAAGCCCACAGACCAGTCCAGCCCAGCCCCTGGCCGTGCGGTAGCAGGTGCTCTGAGCATGTCTCCCTGACCGCCTTCAAAGCCCCCAGCCTTACCCTCAGCCTGTGCCTTAGGCCTGAGAAGCAAGAGACCCCGTGGCCTGGTGGCTGAGCAGGTGCTTGGACCGCAGTCTCACCCCGTGCTGCCGCCCGACTGCGGGCACACCCTCCCCATGCCCCAGCCTGCTCCCCCGTCAGCGGGGGAACATGGCAGTGCTCCCCTTGGACAGCACCGGCGGAGTGCCAAGCCCAGTGCTGGGCGAGCGTCGCCACCAGCGTCGTCGCCGCGTGGCCGAGGCAGCGTGTGCAGCCTGCCCACACCGTCACCCTGGCCTTCCTCCCCTTTGCTGTCGGCGAGGCCTCCACTGGCCCTTCCAGGGTTGACTGAGCCCCGTGTCATTAGAGGATGTGCCTGGGGCCAGGCTGCTGGCCGCGGGCGAGGGGAGGGCCACCCTTGGTGGTTACTTTCTGGTGAGCTAGAGGGGGCACATTGAGGGCAAGAGACTTATCTTAAGACCCCCCTAGATTCCACCCACAGGCACTCTCTAGACGAGGAAATTCCTAGAGACAGCAGGTAGACTGAGGCACAGGGCTGGGGGCATCACTGCTTCCTGGGCAGGCCTCCTGTTTGGGGTGCAGTGAAATCTCCTCCCCACCCGGACAGCGCGAAGAGCAGCAGGGCTGCCACAAGCAAGCCTGGGCCTCCCGACGTCCTTGAGGCAGCGCCTCTCCTCAAAGAGGCTGGCTCTGCCAGGGTCGTCTTCGCGTGTAGACCCACGGGAACAAGCCGTGTTGTCGTTTTCAGAGCTGGGCCTCTTCAGAGGCTGCTTCTCAGATGTTTCCTTCTGAAGAAGGGACTTGGTAGAAGGATCTCTTCTGTCAGCAGGACTTCTGGGACAATTAGATACTTTAGGAAATATTATTCTCTGGAAATAACATATAGCTGAATGTGAGCTGACACCATTCTACAAACAGACTGGTAACTGAAGAGAACTGGTGGATACTTTTATTTTAAAAAGATGGTTATATTTAACCTAATAATTCACCCTCTAGGAATCTGTCCTAGGGAAATATTTATAAATTCAGGTAATGATGTATGTGTATTCATATTTAATGCAGTGCCTTTAAAATGGGGCTAAAATAGGGGATGCTGATTCTACAATATAAGTGCACACAGCCTTTTTAAAGAATATCTAATGACATGAGGAAAAATGGTATAATAGTAAGTGGAAGAAACAAAGTATAAAATTATGTATTTCCCATAAATTGTTCATTCTGCACATATTTTTTCTATGCATAGAAAAAAATTTGGAAGGAAATATATCAGAATTTTAACTATAGTTGTTTCTGAGAGATGGGGTTTTAGATTTCTTCTTGGCTTTTCCTCCCCAGATTTCCCACAGCAAGCCTGTAGTGCTTTCATAGCAGTACTCAGTGGAGAAATACTAACTTTTCCAAACATTTTCCAGGACAGACTTTCTGCTTGGGTACTTTTAAATACAGTCACACAGAATTAAGGTATTTTGTCTCTGTTCCCAGAGAGCTCTCTGGTGGCAAAAATGAGAATTTAAGAACCCAAACAGTTACATAAGCACCAGTCCAAGTTCATGGGTGCCTAGGGGACCCCTAAGGTGCTTGTGAAAAGTTTATGCGTGCACACGTGCAGTGAATGCCAGCTCTGTGCACTTCTGTCCTGGGCAGCGGGAGGGGCCCTTGTGCTGGGTGCCGTCTGTTACTGCCCCCTGCGGCCCCCGCCTCCCCACCGAGGAGCCATAATATCCAGCAGAAGCTGGCCCTTCTTAGCGTGGGTTCTCAGGTGAAATTAAAATGTTGTTTACTACAGGGCTGCTCGTGACTTCCACAGCAGCCCCCAAGCAGCACCATACGTTCTGGGGCGCAGTCGGAGGGGGTGGAGGTGTGCAGTCACGCCCCCTGTGGTCACTGCACCTGCCTCCTTTTCATGCCCATGTCAGGAGCCTGATTACAATGGGGTCAGCCCACGGCCCACCTTCGATCAGCTGTGTGCAAGAAGGCACGAATGGCCTTTGTGGAAAAGAATGCATCCCCTTGACTTTCTACTCCAAGCCTGCTTCTTCATTGGTCATTTGGAAGCATTTCATCTGAAAGCATTTCAGCAATGAATGATAATCTTTCGGCACATGCCTAAAGATTGAGTACACATTTTGTGGCGGTTGTATTTAACATTAGAAATGCTTTTGGTGTTAAAATAATCTTTTTTGTTAAAAGATCTTTGCCAGCATCTGCTCAAATACAGCATAGTAGTTTTAAATGAAAGGGATCTTAAAAACCATCTCTTCCCGTCTCCTCATTTTCTTGTCCAATAAAGTGAGACTCAGATGGTAAAGCAGCCTATCCACAGATGTAACGCCAGTTTGTAATTCAGTTGAGATTACTAGCTAAGACACCTCTTTTTGGTTGGCAGACAGATGTCTTGAGAGTCAGATTTTTTACCTGTATTTGACTTAGTATATATTTCTAGGGGTAAGATTTTTAAATTTGATCTTTAAAGAGAAAATATCTTAAATGACTGGCATCTGTATCCTTTAGTGGAGAGTGATTATAGCATATAAAAGAAAATCAAATTTGCTTTATGTTCTTTTTGAAAAAGAATGATAGTTACAGAAGGACAAAAAATTTATTTCATGTTTGATCAATAAGCAAATCTCTCATTTCACATGGAAAATTGATAAAACATCACAAATATTTCTAACTGCCAGCCGGGAAAAGCAGAGTAAGACAGGTGTGGACTCGTCAGGAATGTGGAAGTCCCGATGTCCCAAAGTCCCAACAGGCTGGCAGAGGTGGTTCTTCAAGGACAAAAATGGCAAACGCTGGGAAAATGCCAAAAGCCACTTCTTAGGAAGACTTTTTTCCATTTGGAACTTGAGGAGAGTGGACGCGTGAGCTGCTGTGAAGCTCTGTCCTTCCTTACCAAAGAATACATGCTCTTGAAATGAGCCATTTTACTTAAAGGAAAGTTTTTTCATTTAGGTCCCGATGTGTGGTTAAACAGATTTTAACATCCTTCAGCTGATTATCATTTGCACAGGTGCCAGCTCAGGTGGAGTCGTTCCCTGCTGGGTGAGCACGGAGGTTGTATTTTTGCTTTACATATCAAGTTGTAGGTGGATGTCTGCTGCACAGGCTCAGTACAAACACTTGCCCCAGGAATGGGCTTCCTGAGAAGACTTCCTTCTGCCTTGGGGCGTCTTGTAGCCTCACCGGACAGAACCCTTTGGGAGCTGCAGTCATTCAAGGGGCGGTGAACCAGGCCCAGGCGGCTCCAGGGACGTGGGGTCTGGGCTGCAGCGTTTGCTGGGAGGGTGTGGCCACCTCCCACTGCCCCGTGGAGCTCCTGGTCCCCGGCTCCCCGCTTGGTCTCCGACCACACAACTACCTAGTTCTGCAAATGCAGAGTCTTGTGCTGATTGTCATTACAGTTTTCAGTTTGATCATCCTTTCTAAGTAGAAACTTAAGAGGTCTTGGAAAGTCTATTGATGATCACCTTAAATCCATTTCTAAATATTCTGAAAGAAAACAATATCCAAACTCTAGCAAAGGTAGAATGGGGTGTAGAAAGGAATTGGATTGGTTGGGCTCAGGTCCTCTTCGGGGTTCCGTGGGGCCCATGCTGCTAGGAACCTGGTCCCGCCATGGTGAGTCAGTTCAAGAGAGCTGCCAAGGACCCAGCGGAGGGAAAGTTCCTTTTGGGAACAAAAGAGAAGCCACATCGTTTGAATAGCTGCAGGCGCAGACCGGCTTTTCATCTGTTTTCTTCTTTGCATCTCAGCAATGGGAGCCAATAGAAGGAACAGGATTTTCTGGGCTCAGTGTTTCTGGGAGCTTTGCTGTCTCGAAGCCCAGAGGGGGTGAGAGCTGCCTGCAGACGTGCGCCCCTGCCGGGGGAGCAGTGCCAGTGGAGGGGCTTCCAGCCCAGGGAAGGTCCAGGGGGCGAGGGTGGGCTCTAGTTGGGGCGGAGGGAACCACGTGTGGGTTAGTGGGTGAGAGCCTGGAGGCTGGCGAGAAGGGCTTGCCCCTTGCCCGGAGTTCACGTTCCTGTACGTCTCCCTCTAGCTGGCTGGTTCTCAGCCTGGGCCCGTGGCTCTCGTAGTTTGCACGTTCGTGGTGGACGCTGGCCGCATGGTCCCTGAGAAGTTGAACACAAAATTGTGGCTGAGTTGTTCTTGGGCAGGAACGCCAGCTGCGCTCAGGAGCCCCGACACCTGCCCGGGGCAAGCACTGTTACCCCAGTTGTATGTTCTGAATATAATTAGAGCTTTGAGACTAATTTCTGTAGAAGAAAATGCGCTTGTCCGCCTCTGATGGAGCATGGCCTGAGCGCAGCCCCCGGCGGGGCCACTGCTTGCCTCTCAATGACTGCTCATGCACAAGCCACAGGCTTGGCGGCCAAACAAAAACAAAAAGCCTCTCTGGAGAATGAGAGTGGCAGAAAGGACTAACTCTGTGCCCCCTCTGTGCCAAGGGACTCCTCAGATGGCTTTAGACCGACAGTGCCCGGGTCACAGTTGAGGGTCATTGGCCATTTGGATGGCCACCCCTGCAGGCCTGTCCTGTGAGAATGGAGCTGTGCGACCCCCCGCAATCAAGCTGCCCTTGGCAGCTGCTGCCTGGTCCGGTCCAGTTGGGGCTGAGAGCCTCTCCTGAAGGCAGGGCCGGCGACTCCCCCGCCACCCCGGACAGCACGTGCTCGGGAACAATGGTCGACCAGTCAGTTCACTCGGGATAAAGTTTCATGCAACTGAGACTGGAAATTTTGTGCAGTAGTTGTTATTTTGTAGTTTGAGGGCCCATTGCTGGAAAGTGCTTCCAGAGGGGCCTTCTCTTTCGATTCGCCTCGTTTCTGCGTTCAGCTGCGCCGGGAGGGCGAGGCCCCCGGGAAAACATCCCCTGGGTGGAGCGAAGGACAGGAGGGGAGGAGGGGCTTCTCCACCAAAAGGCACGGGGCGGGGCTGCAGAGGAGGAAGTGCCGGAGGGGTCAGGTCGGGGAGGTGCTCTTTGCATCCCTGAACCCTAATCCTGGCGGCCTTCGGGGTGGTCTTGGGCAGGGGTCTCCGCAGGGCCTGGCTCCCCGGGGTTCCACGACCGTGGAGGAGCCCGCCCCGGTTGCCGGCCGCCAGCAGCTCCTCCGGAGCACCCAGCCCGGCTCCCTCCTGCTGCGGGCTCGAGGGGGTTGAGGGCTGTGGGACGACCCTCACGGCCGTCCCTGTGTGGCAGGGAGAGACTCCTCCTGCGAGGTGGCCCTGCTCTCCCCCTGTGCCCGCCGGCCGGCCTGAGAACAGCTGCCACCGCTTTGCCTTTTCAGATCAGCTGTGCCATGATGTCAAGAATCCCGGTGCTGAGGAGCCTTCACCACCGCGAGCAGCAGGCCGGGAAGGATGTCGCCCTCCAGGACAAGCCCGGGCGCCTTCCAGAAGCGGCCCGCAGGCCCGCGGCTCCCGGGGCCGCCCTCCCTGAGCCCGTGGGCTGCCTCCCCCAGGACGCCCGCGGGGGCGAGCTGAAGCGTGGCCTCGGGGCGCAGCGCCCCCACGGCTCAGCTGGCAGGCCCCGCAGCGCCGGGCCGTCCTCGCCCCCCGGGGCCTGGCTGCGGCCCGGGCCGTCTCCTGCCTGTGGGGCCTGGCAGCCAGGGAGCAAGTGACCCGGGGGGCGGAGACGGCAGCCGGGCCCCGGCACTGCCCACGGCCGCCCACGGCGCACACCTGCCCCCAGGGGCTGCTGCGGGCACCTGCCAGTCGTGCTGCTTCCTAGAAGGGCACAAGCCTTGTCTCCTGATGAGCGGGGACGGCAATGAATAACATGTATTTCATAACACCAGGAGGCTGAACACCCTGATTTACTCAGGTAGCGTTTGTCTTGGCCCTTGAAAGATTCTCAGGGGGCAGAGAGCGCCTTGGAGGGACTCAGGAGCTGGGTGAGCATGAGTCAGGGTGACCTGCTGGGGGGGGGGCAGGTCCCCTGGGGCTCAGCCTGGGTGGGGCCCTGCAGGCACCCAACCCGCAGGGCGCTCTGGCCGGGATCCCTGGCCTGGCGTTGGCGGGGAGCAGGGTGGGGTTTGTGCTCAAGACGCCAGAGCCCCAACAGCCCAGCTCCAGGGAAACGCCCCCCATTAGTCACAGCCCCTCCGTCACCCTGAAGAGCGGGTCAGGCACGGCCGCTCCCCGCAGTGGTCCCCAGCCTCCCACTTCCCCGCGGCGTGAGCGTCTGGTCAGCAGCTGCCCTGGGGCCCCCCTGCAGGCTTTGTCTTGCCTTGCGGGGAGACGCTGGTCTTGAAAGCCAAGTGCGGTCCCCTCCCCAGCCCACACCATGTGCCAGCAAGCCATCCCGCGCCCGCCGCAGCCTGCGCTCCGTGCCCCGCTCCGGCACGCTGCGTTTTGGCTGAACTGTGCTCTCTAAACAGAAGCGCCTTTGCACTTGATCCTGGGCAGAAAGTCAAAACAAGCATTTAAGTGGAGACTCTACTTTCTTCCAATGTATGTGGGTTGGAAATGATCATTTTTCAGCCAGAGGGTCTTGCTAAGTGTATTTTAAGCACATTATTACGCCTCAAGGGGGCAAGCCCTGCACGCGCTGTAAAGAACATGTTCTTAGGACTCGCGCTCCACAGCAGCCTCTCCTCCCGGGTATGCAGGGGGCACTGGGGAGGCCTTGGAGAGCAACTGCCTGTGGGTGGCGGCTTTGCTCATTCCATACAGGCTTCTCCAAGTTGTCACGATTGAAACGAGGCGGGTAGAAATGTCTGGAGACGTGCTGGGCTCGCTCCTTCCCCTGCCCCGGGGCTGGCTGGTTTCGTTTTGCCGTTGGGGCTTCGGCTGGGAGGCCAGGCCTCCCACCACCCTCCCATCTAGCCGCCCGCCCCAGCTTCTCGGCCTGCTTGCTTTATTCAGCACGTCCTGTGTTTACAATGTTCTCGTTGTTGACTCTTTATTTGCCACCATTCGACTAGCGGCTCCAAGAAAACTGGCGCACACCTGTCTCACTTGCCAGAAGAGAACTGGCACAGCGAGCGACTCAGTGAGAATGTGTTGAGTGGGTGGGTTTGCTGGAGCCCAGAGAGGCACTGGGGGCTGAGGACGTCGCTTGGACGCCCGTGTCCTGCTGTGCCCCAAGCCAGCCCGGGCCTTGTGCTGTTGAGGTCCTCAAGTCAATAAACAGTCACTCTTGGTTAAGCCAGACTTGCTTGGGTTTTCTGTCACAGCCAAAATAATCCAGATAAATTGTGTAATCTGTAACTTACCACTTTTATATTTGTTGAAAATTGTTATAAGTACTACTGAAGACCGAGGCCCCAGACCTCAGGGCCCCGAGTGTGTCACTTCATAGCCTCTGGCACCTCTGGCCTCCCACCTGCCTCTGGAGGCCTGGGAGGAGAGGAAGCGCACGGAGCTGACTTCAGCTACGCAGTTTCCAAAAAACGACGAGTGGTTCTTTGAGCACAAGCATGTGGCATGGGAGCCAGTACCCGGGCTTCACCGTGGTGCCTGCTTACTGTCCTGTGCCGTGGGCAGGCCCCATGGCCTGTTGGGGTTTCAGCTTTGTCTTTAAACAAAAGACTGAACTTGTTGATTTTGACAGTCTGTACCCATTCTGATATTCTGTGTTTCTTTTGAGGTCTACAGGTCACCATCTCTTAGGTTTATTTTTTCAGTTGATAAAAGTAAGCATAACCACCCTGGAAACTTTAGAATATCAAAAATGTAAAGAAGGAGTGTCACCTGTAACCCCCTGCTGCAGCCTTGCCATGACCTTATCTAGTTCCAGTCTGCTTTCTGTGCCGCTTTTCAGACAGCTGGGGTGACCCGCGTGGGCCTCGGCATCCGACGGGTCTGGCTTTGAGCATTAGTTCTGCCGCTGAGCAGGTTGATGCGGCAGTTATTGATCAGCTCCCGTGAGCCCAGGGATGCACGGGGGTGGCAAAGGAGAAATAGCGCCCGCATGGTGAGGCAGTGCCCCGCTCAAGTGAGTCATGCAGCAAGATGATGACGCATCAGAAGAGAGACAAGGGGAGAGTCAAGGTGAAGCGCAGTGGCACCCGGGTCCTGAAGGTATTAGTTCCCTCTTGAGCAGTCAAAATCCTAACTCAATAAGGAACTCAGTAAGGTGAAGAATAAATGCTCGCGAAGAGCCAAGGACCAAGAAAAGAGCCCCGCCCTTCTGGACGTCAAAACGTTCTCTGGAGCTTCGTCCTCAGCGCAGCGTGGTGGCCGGCTCGGCAGGCCAAGAGCAGACTGGACAGCAGGAGCAGCTGTGACTCGCACGCAGAAGACACAGGCCGAGCTGCTGCGTGTCGTTTGGAAGGGTGAATTCTAAATTGAATTCTAAATCATACCACGCAACAGTCAATTTCAGGTTAATTAAATATCTAGACTTGAAGACATAAACGGACTCAGATGATGTAAGAGACTGTTTTCACAATCTTGGGGAGGGAAAGCACTTCACGAGCACACCTCTGGCTGGAGGGAGGAAGCTGTCCTCGTCTCCGTTAGAATGTCAGGTTTTGGTTGGTACAGAATCCAAGTGAGCCCCCCCAAGATAAATTACTTCTCTAAGTAGCAAAATGAACTAGGCTCTTTTATGCAGTTACTGAGTATCATTCTTTTCTTTCTTTTTTAGTACCAGGGACCTCGTATGTGGGAAGCCGGTGCTCAACCACTGAGCCATGTCGGCCTCCCTGAGTTCTTTTCATTTGTTTGCTTGTGTGTGTGTGTGTTTTGTTTTGTTTTGTTTTTAGGAGGCACCAGGGACCAAACCTGGGACCTCCCACATGAGGTGCTCAACCGTTTGGGCCACATCCGTGGTATCATTTCTTTTTAATGCAGCCACGTACAACCAACAGTTATTCTTAGCTGGATAAAAATACGGCCGGCAGACCCAGCTGCTCCTGAGGCTGGAGCCGACGCCACCCGCAGGACGTGCTCCTGGGCCCGTGTGCGCGCGCTCGTCTAGGGAGCGGGGCGTCCCCAGGACTGCAGGCCCGGCTGCAGGGTGACACCCTCGCTCTGGTGCTCGGTCTCTTCCCGCCTTCCTCCACGTCCACAGACCGATGCGTGGAGCACGAGCCTGCCCGGCCGCCCGGACCCCTGCCCGCGTCGCTGCCGTTGCTGCGCTGGAGCAGTCAGCTGTGATGCGGGTCCCACAGCTTCCTTCACGGATGGCTCCAGTCCGAGGGGTACAGACAGTCCCCGCCCGGCCGCAGGTGCCGCAGTTAGCACCCAGCTCCGGCAGGCGTGACCTTCCCGCCTCCGCCATCTCTCCTCCTCCCCGGCGGCTTTGCCTGTCTGGCTTCGTTGGTGTCTTGGATGTGGAGAGCCGTTTCTCTTCGCTCACTTCGGGAAGTTTGCGGCCCTTATTTCCTGGAATACTCTCTGTGTCCCCTCCTCTCTTCTCCTCTGGGACCCCCACAGTGTGCATACAGTTAGGCTTGGTGGGGTCCTCCAGGCCCCTCAGGCTCTGCCCGCTTCTCTTTCTTCCTTCTGCTCCCCACACTCCATGACTCCAGTGGGCTTGTCTTCGAGTTCACCGATTCTCTCTCCTGCCAGCAACTTCCACTTTGGGCCCCTCTGGGTGATTTTTAATTCCTGTTACTGAGGTCTTGGGCCCTGTGTGGCTCCTTTTCGTCGTTTCCGTCTCTCTGTTGATGCCCTCCCTGTCCACCTGTGGTTCCTGACCTCCTCCAGCTGCCCAGGTTTTCCTTTAGCTCTGAGCATATTTAGAATCATTTTGTAAAGTCTCTGTCTGGAGCGCTGCAGGTCCGAGCCTCCTCCAGGATGGGTCCTCGTACTTTAATCTCCCTCCTTTGCCTGGCCGCTGGTTCCTGTTTCTTTGTATGTTTTGTTGAAACCTGGACATTTTGATATTTTAATGTGTTACCACTGGAATTTATACTCCAAGGCATCTGTTCCTTGACCTTGTATCCAGCTACTGTTGTAACAGAGTTTTCCTTGAATGCCAGGAGTTAACAGGAGAAAAAAAAAAAAAGGAAAAGAGCAAACCCCTTTCCCAGTCTTGGCAAATCGGCCTGTGCAAGTGCTGACCTTCCGAGCTCGTCCATGCAGTGAGGCCAGAGCACAGCTCCAGGCCTGAGGGCAGGGCCTCCAGACCTTTCTGGGCATGGGTCTCGGGCATGTGCATGTGACCCAGGAATCCTCCGTTCACAGGGACACGAACGCCTGTCCCCTCTTCCCCAGGAAGCACTGGCCTCGTGGTCTGGGCGCTGCCCTGAGTGTCCCTCGGCCGCCCTTGCCCCAGGCGGGCCCCTGGCTGCGTCCCACGGCGCTCTGCAGGAGAGCTCAGCGAGCCGCCGTCTGCGCCTGGGGCACGTTCTGGGAGCGAGGCCTCAGGCCGCCTCGAGCCTGGGCCGGACACCCCTGCCCCAGCTGGAGCTCAAGGGCCACTCTGCCCCCTCCGGAGCCAGGGCCAGGGGCCTGCAGGGGGGTGCAGGCGGCTCCCAGCCGAGCTGGTGGGGGGTGGGGGAGCCCGCCCCGCGCCATGAGGCCCTCCTGCTGCTCAGCGGCCTTCCTCTTGATTCGGCACTCACCCTCTTACTGGGCTCCTTGAACTGTTTTCTGGAGCTGTGAGAAAGATGTCTCTCAGTGGCAGCTACTGAAACATCAGCTCCTGTTTCTTGGGGGCTTAGGAAGTACCCAGACCTCTTACGCTTTCTTCGGCTGTCGCTTCGTTCTCGTGGCAGCGAGTCCTGTGAGGTGGCCTTCGTATTTCCACGTGCTTGATGAAGATATGGAGGTTCAGGGAGTAAAGGGGCTCGCCCTGGCAGGTGGAAGTGGACTCGGGGTCTCCAGAGCCGAGCCGTCCGCAGGTCCTGCTGGGTCTGGTCACTGAGCGCTGTCCACGGCGTCCCCACGAGTGGCGGGTTGTGGCGCGCAGACCCGAAGCAGCTGCCGTTCCCGAGTTTGTGCCTCATCCTGTCTAAGGAGCATAAGCTGAAAGCGCCATGGCACGCGGGGCCCAGCCCTGGGGGTCTGACTGGCTCAGCCACGTTTTTGGTTTTTTTTTTTAAGATTTATTTTTATTTATTTAATTCCCCTCCCCTCCCCAGTTGTCTGTTTTCTGTGTCTTTTTGCTGCGTCTTGTTTCTTTGTCCGCTTCTGTTGTCGTCAGCGGCACGGGAAGTGTGGGCGGCGCCATTCCTGGGCAGGCTGCTCCCTTCTTCGCGCTGGGCTGCTCTCCTTACGGGGCGCACTCCTTGCGCGTGGGGCTCCCCTACGCGGGGGACACCCCTGTGTGGCAGGGCACTCCCTGCGCGCGTCAGCACTGCGCATGGGCCAGCTCCACACGGGTCAAGGAGGCCCGGGGCTTGAACTGCGGACCTCCCGTGTGGTAGACGGATGCGCTAACCGCTGGGCCAAAGTCCGTTTCCAGGCTCAGCCACGTTTTACTCAAGGCGTGGCACCCGTCGCCTTGTGGCCGTCTTCCTTCCCTTCCACGGTGCCAGTTCTCAGACGTTCCTGCCGCTGCCGCCGTCCCTCAGCCAGGCCCCGGCGGCTTGGGGCGCGGGCGCTTCCGGACCATCCAGGCAGATGCCGCCGGCCCTGCACGCCCCATGAGGGATGCGCCCTGTCCACGGCGGGCGGCCGGTGCGGGGTACGCGGCGTCCTGTGTCTCCTGCGGGCCCAGCGCGCACGGCCGCAGTCCTCCAGCCACCGCGAGGGGGAAAACGGGAGGTGCAGAGGCTGAGAGGCAGCGGTGGCCTTCCCGGACCAGCCCTGCTGCGGGCAGAGCCTCTCCCGTGGCCCCGGCCCCCTCTGCCCGTCCCCGTCTGCCGCTTGCCCTCACAGGCCCCGCTCCCGGCAGCCCTGAGGGCAGAGCAGCCGCGGCCTGCAGGGTGTGGACGTCCCAGGGGAAAGCAGCCGGACGAGGCAGCGGCCCAGGCCCCTCAGCCTCCGAGGCCGGCGGGTGCTGACCCCGTCCCCACCCAGCCGGCGCCCACCGCCTGGGCAGCAGCCCCGTAGCCCGCACGGTGGGGCTCTGTGCGCCCGTGTCTTTGGGGCCCGGCACGGCCTCCCTCCTCCTCAGGCACCCACCATGGAAAGGCCCAGCAGCAGCGTCAGCAAGAGCCCCAGGAGGAGAGGGCCAGCGCCGCGGCCACCAGCGCCGCCTGCCTTGGAGCAGAGAGGCGCTGGGGAAGGAGCGCATGCCCGACGAGAGGACGAGAGGGGGGCGAGAGGCGAGGAAGCAGCCAGCAGGCCCAGGCGTCGGCAGGGCGTCCCCGCGCCCCAAGGCCGGGCCCAGGAACCCTCAGGTTGGGAGGACGCGGGGCAGCTGCCCCTGCTGGTGTGGGAGCTGACGCTTCCCGCTTGTGCCAAAGGCGCAAAGCCCGGCGCTCCTCCCTCCCCCTTCTAGCCCTCCAGGCTCGCTGCCCGGCTGCCCCCCCCTCACGGCCCCCAGGGAGCCCCCGGCCTGCCCAGGACTCAGGTTCCAAAGTTGCCGCCCTCCCTCCGCCCACCCTGGAAGTAGCCAGGCGAGGACCGCCCAGCCCACCTCCCCTTCACACGCTCAGTCTGTTTTCAACCCAGCCAGGGTCTAAGTAGAACAGACACCCCAAAACTTAAGGACCCCAGTCCGAGTCACCTCCGGGCCAGAAGGCTCTGTGGGGTCTGCAGGTCTCTCTTCCATAAAAACAAATCTTGGAAGCTCACGTAGAAGAGCTGGAGGGCAAGGTGGGTGCAGGTGGACGCGCCCTCCTCCGTCCCCCCCAGCTGCAGCCTGCCTGCCTGACGGCCACCACAGCGGGCGGGAGGGACGCCTCGGCTGGCTTGTCCACTCTGCCTGCCAGCGATGCGCCAGTGGAGGGCGACACAGTCAGCCCTAGTTTACAGAGTCATTGTCAATGCGGTGGAAATGTTGAAAGGTGGCCCCAGAGCTCTTGGAGCGGGTCGCGACCCCCGGGCCCCTTGACTAATGGGTCACGGGAGGAGAGGCTGCCCGTTGGCAGGCACCGGCCTTGAGAAGCCGCTGTGCCTGGCTCCCACCGACTGGGGGCGCTCGCCCGCGGAACCCAGCGGCCCTGCGCCTGGACGCCATGCCGCCCGTGGACGGGGACCAACAGCCGGGGCCGGCGCGCCTGTCGCGTGGGTGCGGCCTCTTGGGAGGGACCCTCCAGCCCCCCCATCGAGCCACTCCAGCGGCTGCCCTGTGGCACGGAGACGGGCTGCTCCTGCCGAGCCCGGCGCGCATCTCAGAGAAATGAGTGAAACAAATGGTTTTTGTCGAGATAAGCCAATAAATTTTGGGATGGTTTGTTCCTCAATATGAATCAATGGCATAATTTCATTTATATTCATAGATTATTACAGTAATATGCAAATTACACAATGTATTTATATTATTAAAGGTATAATAATATATAAATATGTGTATAGATAAACAAATGCCTAACTTCATTTAATCCTCAGTGACTTTTTTTTTGAGGTGCCGCTGCTTGAACCCAGGACCTCATATGTGGGAAGCTGGCGCTCAACCGCTGAGCCATCTCGTCTCTCCTGATGTTGGTTTTCTTCTGTTTGTTTTGCCTAATGTTTTTTTCAGGAGGCACCAGGAACCGAACCCAGGACTTCCCATGTGGGGGCGGACGCTCCCCCCCAGTGACTTTGGAGAGGTGTCCCTCCCACAGAAGAGCTGACTGAGGTACAGACTGAGGGACTGGTTTGTCCCTGGCCCCCTGGGGGCGGGTGGAGCCCTGGCTCAGAGGGCCGCAGTCACGGCCGGAGCTGGATCACCCAGCGCCTTCCTTCTTGGGGGTTTTCTCAGCTTGCATCTGCAGCAGAAAGAGTCAGGCAGGGGAAGCAGATGTGGCTCAACTGATAGGGCGCCCGCCTACCACATGGGGGGTCCGCGGTTCAAACCCCGGGCCTCCTGACCCGTGTGGAGCTGGCCCATGTGCAGTGCTGATGCGCGCAAGGAGTGCCGTGCCACGCAGGGGTGTCCCCCGCGTAGGGGAGCCCCACGCACAAGGAGTGTGCCCTGTAAGGAGAGCCGCCCAGCGTGAGAGAAAGAGCAGCCTGCCCAGGAATGGCGCCACACACACGGAGAGATGACATAACAAGATGACGCAACAAAAAGAAACAGATTCCTGGTGCTGCTGATAAGGATAGAAGTGGTCACAGAAGAACACACAGCAAATGGACACAGAGAGCAGACAACTGGGGGATGGGGGAGAGAAAAAGAAATGAAAAATAAATCTTTAAAAACAAAAAAAGAGACGAGGGCAGGGGCACCTCGTAGAGAGAAGCCGGTGGGGTCACACCGCGTGCCCGAGGCAAGCTGGATTTGAGACTCAGACGGGCTCGGCCCCTGCCCAAGAAGCTCCTCGAGTCTGCCCTAGGTCACAGCTGCCCTACACCCCTGACTTCTGAGCCGTGCCCGCTAGCTGCCCCTGCTGCAAGCCCGCTATGTGTCCAGCACTGCAGCAGCCTTTCCTGTTGCTCAGAACAGCCCCTTGGCTACTTGCATTTTGCAGATGAGGAAACTGAGGCACGGAGTTTGGTGGCTTCTTCCCTGGCGCATGGCGGAGCTGCAGACCAGAGGACATGAGAGCTGCTCTCCCCGGGGTCCCCTGTGCTCTGCCATGTCGTCATCCTGGGTCGGCGCCGGAGGCAGCCCGGGCCGCCCCTGAAGCGAGCCGAGAGCTCTCGGTAGAGGAACGCCTGCTTCTGTCCCTCTCTCAGGCTGCGCCTCTCCCTGTGAATGGACCTGTTCTTTCCACGTCCATTAATCACCAGGGTCAAAGTGGGAGTTGACATGTGCCATGCGATGTGGACACTTCGCACCTTGGATGGTTTGGAAGTCATAAAGCTCAGCCCTACGCACTGAGCCGTGGGCAGGAGGGGCCTCCCCGCCGCCTCGGAGGGCGCAGCGGCGCCTTCCGCTCCCCAGGAAGCCGGGGGCAGGTGCGTGGCCACCCCGTTCTCCAGCTAAGAGAGGCGGGGCTCGGCCTGCTTGGGCGACCTGCGCGATCGGGGCAGAGCTGGCCTCCGGCCCCGGAGCTGTCCCCAGAGAGGAGAAGAGGCCTCTCCTCTGGAGAAACCCTCGTCTCTCATCTCCTGGCCACAAACAGGGTTTTACGGCACCTTTAGAAGCCGCAGCAACTTCCTGGAACCCTAGGGAGACTGTCTAGCGGCTGCAGAACACGGCACCAAAGCCGTGCACACCACAGTTTGGGACGAATCCAGCTCCGTGTGTCCTGGCTGTGTGGTGTTGGGTAAAGTGCTTACCCTCTCTGAGCCTGTTTCTTCACCTGTAACTCTTCGTTTAAGCCCCACAACAATGCTTTGAGAGGAGTGCTCTGACCATTATCCAATCTTACAAAGTTGGGGTGAGGTGGAGTCAGGGTGTGAACGTGGGGTGTCTGCTCCAGCGCTCTTGGCCGCTCCGTGACCTGCTCGGAGCCCACTTGCGTACACGGAGAGGTCGGCTGGGCCAACGTTGCTGTCACTTGGGGCGGGAGCGGGGTGGGGCTTGAAGTGATTTTTACCTGTTTCTTTTCACTTTCAGAAATTTATCTTTTTTTAAATAGGCCCTATCATTTCTATAATTAGGACTGGCATAAAAAGACGAAATGAACTTAGTTTATCTCCCCCAAGTCAACTACCCCTTTAAAAAGGTCAAAGTGGGAAGCAGACTTGGCCCAGTGGTTAGGGCGTCCGTCTATCACATGGGAGGTCCGCGGTTCAAACCCCGGGCCTCCTTGGCCCGTGTGCAGCTGGCCCATGCGCAGTGCTGATGCGCGCAAGGAGTGCCCTGCCACGCAGGGGTGTCCCCCACTTAGGGGAGCCCCATGCGCAAGGAGTGCGCCCCGTAAGGAGAGCCGCCCAGCGCGAAAGAAAGGGCAGCCTGCCCAAGAATGGCACCGCACACACAGAGAGCTGACACAGCAAGATGACGCAGCAAAAAGAGACACAGATTCTGGGTGCTGCTGATAAGAATACAAGCGGACACAGAACACACAGCGAATGAACACAGAGAGCAGACAATGGGGGGAGGGGGGAGAAATAAATAAAAAATAAATCTTAAAAAAAAAGGTCCAAGTGTCTGGAGTAGGACATTGGGTCGTCCGGCACAGCTCTGTCCACCCTCTGGTGAAGTCCCTTCTCCGTGATGGGATTTATTTGTGGTCCCCACCCGCACTGGCGGGGCACGAGCCGCAGGTGGCGCTGTCTCCTCGTGGAGGGCCGGCGCGGGCGCTGCTGGCCCGGCCTCTGCCCGCTGGCTGCACCCGGGGCTGGCCGGACCCGGCGCTCCCCGGCCCAGACCTCTCGGCGGGCGCCCCGCTTCCGGGGATCACGCCAGGCTCCTGCACGCCCGCCGGGACCGGCTCGGAGCCGCCTCCTGCTACCTGCCCTTTGCCCCTGCCCGCTTCCCGGCAGCGCCGCGTCCATTAGCACGCACAGCCCCTGCGCGCCGCGAGCCCGTGCCAGGCCCGGGTGCCGCAGCAGCGCAGCGAAACCCCGGGTCCATGGGCCGCCAGCCCCACCGCCCGGGAGCGCCCGCCTCATCCGGGGCCTGCGCAGGGGGGGCATTGCTTTGCCCGCCCCAGGGCCACGGAGACCCCAGCGCACTGCCCGGGGCTAGAGGGCCTGGGCCGGCGCGGGGCGCCGCGGCAGGAGGGACGCTCCGCGGCGGGGGCGTTCCTTCGAGGGCGCTGGCAGCCGCCCGTGTGCAGCGCTCCTCCCGCACTCACGGGGCGCGCAGGGTCGGCGCCCACTGGCCGCAGCCACTTGTCCTTTCTGCAGCCCCAGCCAGCGTCCTCCACTGGAGACAGGGCTGCGGGCGCCCGGGGAGCCGCCGACACCCGGCTGTCCCTCCAGGGGGTCGAGACGCCCCGGGTGACCCGTGGGGGCCCCCGCCCCGCTGGCCGCTGGCGCCTTGAAGGGCCACTTTGGTCTGAGGTCTCTCTTCTGGACCAAGGGCGCCCAAGGAAGCAGAGGGCGCTTTCGTAGGGGGTCGTGGCGCGAACCGGGGCTCGAAATCACTCACGGTGGGAGGCCAGGGGCCTGGGCCGGGGCTGCTGGCCCCGTGTCCCCACCGCCTCCACTCGAAGGAAGGGGAGAGAGCCGCTGCGTTTGGGCCAGGCCCCTCTGCTGCCCCTGCCCAGGGGAGGCAGGAAGCCACACTCCAGCTTTCCTCTTTGCACGGCGGCAGGAGCTGTGCAGCCCCGGGCCACGTTTCTTAACCTCTCTGAGCTCAGTTTCTGCATCTGTAAAGCGGGACGAGGGTCGGGACCTCCCCAGCGACCTGGCCCCTAAGGCTGGACTGGGTGAGGCATGTGCTGGGTCTCGCCACGGCGCCCGGCACGCGGTGCCATCCTTTCCGCGCCACGGGCTCCGTGGTCCGCATGCCTGGCCCCGGCGGCCGGCTGGGGGCAGCAGAGCCCGCTCCGGAGCTCAGCCCGCGCCCCGCGTCCTCAGGGCCCCGAGGGCTGGAGCAGAGGTCCCACCTCGGCGCTCACCGAGACCGCCGCCGCTCGAAGGTGTGGATCCCGGACCTCACTCCCAGGGGGTCCGATCCAGTACGCAGGGGGCCCCATAACCTGCGGCTCGGGCAGCGGCCCCCCCCCCCACACTCCAGCAATCGGGGACCTTCCGGGACAGTGAGAACCAGCAGGCACGAAGCCCGCGGGGCCGCGGCGCGGGGCGACGGGGGCTTCGGCGCTCCCTCTTCCGCACCTGAGGCCAGCAGGGCTCCCCGCGGCTTAGAGGGGAACGGGGGTGAGGGTGGGCAACTCGGGGGACCGTCTGTGTCAAAGCCCCCACATCAGCCCCACTGTTCAGATTCTGCCTGGAGCCACACGGATTTCTTCCGTCTCGAAAGCCCAGGGAGAGTTCAGTGGTTACCGAACGGGGCGCTCATCATTTCAAAACAGGAATTACGCCCCCCGACGCGCGCACCCCACCAAGCAGCTGGGGGAGGAGGGCTGGGACGTGCCCGCGGCAGTCTGCCTGGTACCACCGGGCAAGGGCGTCCCCTCGCACGTGCCGGATCCTCACCAGCGTCCTCTGATTAACCACTGCCCCCCCGAAGGCGGCAACGGCAGCGTGGGCAGAGGCGAGAGAACAGGGTCGGAGGGGCCCCAGCTTGCCCGGTCGGTACGTGGCGGCCTGGGGCTCCGGCTCCATCTGGCCCTGACCCGGCTCTCGGAGGCCGGCGGCCTGCTGCTTGAGCTCCCAGGCGGGCGGCCAGGCCTTTGCCCCCGCCCCCGCCCTCCAGCCCTGAACAAAAAGAGAACAGTGGGACCGGGCGCCCCCGCGGGCCGGCGCCTTGGCATCAGAGGCCCACACCCCGGGCGCCTTCCGGCCGCCGGGCGCTCTGGGCCCAGCCCGGGGCCTCAGGGGTGAGCTCCGGGCGGCGAGACCCGGCCCTGGCCGCCAGTTTCCACCTGCCCCGGGCCGGGGGGGTCCTGGAGGCCCCGCCGAGGCTGACGTGAAGGTCCCGGCGTCTCACCGCGCTCCTGCTGCCCCAGGGGGACGCAAGGGCGAGCGGGGGAGCCTGCAGCCACGGCGCGGGCCCAGCGCGGAGCACGGCGACGCTGCGGGCTGTGGTCCACAGCAGACACCCCGCTGCAGGGTCCTGGCCCGACCCCGCTGCCAGGCCTGCTAGTATCGGGGCGACTGCATAAAATCAGAGCAGCTTGGCCTTGCAGTGCCAGGACACATCCCCTAACGTGTGCGCAGAGAGTTCGGATCCTTTCTAGCGCGGCTGCCCCGGGGCTAGATTACACGGGTCCACACTCGCTGACCCCGCAGAGCCGCTGCATTTCCATTTCGAGCTCGTGCACTGCACGCGCCAAGCGCGCTCCTGTGGCGGTGCCCGCTTCGCCCCGCAGCCCCCGTGCCAGCCCGGGCCGAAGCGCACCCTGGGGTGCTCGCACACCAGCCCGCGCCGCCGGCGCGCAGCAGCCCCAGGGCGCGGGTGCGAGGCTGTTTGGCCCGCGGAGTCTCGGCCTCCCGGGTTGACCTGGAGCCGGCGCGGCCCGCGGGGAACGCGGGCTCCCCTCGCGTCCTCAGGCCCGCGCAGGCCCCGGCGCAGATGCCAGGCCGCTGCCCGGCTGCCCGGGCCGGCGCGGGCCCCTCTGCCTCCCGGGCCGTGGGCGCGCGGGGAGACCCCGCGGGGGAGCCGCCCAAGAAGCCGGGCCCCGCCGCGCCAAGAGCCACACACAAGCGGGGCGCGCGGGGCCTGCGACGCACCGGGCGAGGGGGCGCGGGGGCTGGCGACGGCCCGCAGGGGAGACGGGGAGGGCGCCTCCGGGGCCGGCCTGGGCTTCT
The DNA here is from genome assembly GCF_030445035.2 of Dasypus novemcinctus. Taxonomy (NCBI): domain Eukaryota; kingdom Metazoa; phylum Chordata; class Mammalia; order Cingulata; family Dasypodidae; genus Dasypus; species Dasypus novemcinctus. The sequence goes on from NC_080690.1 coordinate 3,572,480, forward strand.
CCCCCGCAGCCCCGCTTCCCCGGGCCGCCCACCATTTGGGGAGCAGTCGCCGACGGCAGCGGGGAGCAGGGGCGCAGCTCTCGCCCGCAGAGGCCGCGGTGTCGCAAGCGCCGCGACCCCACCGGGGAGGACGGCGTCCCCGTCCCGGTTTCCCGCGCGCTGCTGGGAGGTGGCCTGCGACCCCCGAGCCTTCCCCGCTGCCGGGGCCGCCCGAGACCCGCGGCGGGAGTCGCCGCCACTTTCCTGTCCCCTTTATCTCGGTTTTAGAGACAGCGGTTAGTATGGAACATTAATTGCCCAGTCGAGGTTTTTGATAATTTTGAGGTAACAGAGCTCCGGAGAAATTACCCCCACGTCCAAAATGTCAACTTTGAGAAGGACCAGGCCAGAGGCGCGCAGCGCAGCGCGGGCCGCGGGGGGTCTGCAGCGCACGCGGCGCGACTCCATCGTGTTTGCTTTCCTTGGTGGCCCGGGCTTGGCATCCAGAAGGGCGGGCAGCACACGCCTCGGAGTCAGTTTTTTTTTCGCGACGGGGAGGAAAATACGATTTAGGGGGGAATGTTACCCTATCACTCTGCTCCCCGCCAACAGCCTTTCTCTTGCTCAAAATTCAAATTTCACTCGCTTCTTAGTTGGGGAAAACCAACTTGGGGCACAAAAACAAAACAAAACAACAACCAAAAAAAAAAACCCACCAAAAAAACAACTTAAAATTTGATTTATAACAGCTAGTTTTGGGAACAGTAGAGTCTGAAATGCAAAATAGAACTTTTATTGATCCATTGGTCATGGGTAGCTAAAAAGTGTTTTTAAAAATTACATACCCATATATACATTTTCATATACATACACATCTATGTTTTCTATTTGATTTTCCCTGGGGAGAGGAGGGCTACCGTTTTTCTTTAAACATTTGATGATTTCTTTAAAAGGAGAAATGACATTTAGAGGGGAGCAGAGAGCTCTTAAAAAAAAATACCCAGCCAAGGAAAATAAGTTATTCTTGTCCAGATTTCACTTCAAGGTGCAATGACGAGTGAAAAGGGAAGAATTAGCCAAAAAAAAATTTTTTTAAGAAAATATTATTTGTAGTCACCTTGATTTTTAATTTTTAAAAATCTTGCGATCTGAAGCCCTTTTCCCCACTAGCATTTTGGGATTTGGAAAATATTCTGCAACCCCAACCCCGATAAAATGCTCATGCGGTTTTATTTCTAGTTGATACAATTTCAAAGACTAAGTACAAATGTTATACATTTTTATTTTTGTTCTTTTTTTTAGGAAAAAATACACAAAAGGCCAAACATCTTCAAATTATTTTATACAGTGCAGAAGGAAATTTAAAATACGTGTCACAAACGCTGCACCCCCGCAGCCAAAATACTAAAAAAAAAAAAAGAAGGTAGTCCTTCATTATATATATATTTATATAAAACATATGGAAATTTGTTTTTACACAGATTGGACTTTGTTTCAAATTTACAATGGATATCTAAAAAAAAAACTCTACATGGCAAATATTGCCAACGAAGTTACCCCATTAATACTGATAAACGGAGGAGCCTGTGTGGTGTTTTGGTTACTAGGGAAAGAAAGTAGAATAAATAACAGGATGGGCCTTGCTAGAGTTTCTCAAAGTGCCTTAGCCTTTTCCGCGTCCCCGCAATCCTGACACCCCCGGCTACCGTTCGCCTCCTCCTCGCGCGGCCAAGTTTACAGTAGAGGTCAGGAGACAGCGGGTCTCGTGAGGGAGGAAAGAAAACTACCCACGGAAAAAATCCAAATAAAATTGAAAATAAAACCAGACAGGCTGGGAAGAAGGGAGGGAGGCGGAGGGGCGACAGAGGCACGGACAGCCGCTGCTCCTTGGCTCCTTCTGTTTTCTTTTTTTTTTTAAGACGAGCAGTGGCTTCAGAAATGCAAGTTGTTGGCAAAAAGATCCACCTGTGGTTGATCAGAGGCGACATCGAGGTGGGGGGGGGGCGGGGAGAAGGCCGTCTCTTGCCCCCCGCGAAAAAAAAAAGGCGAGACTTGCGCATTCCAAAAAATTAAAAATAAGAAGATAAATACTCAACCAAAAAATAAAAGTATTTGGTAACGATTGGTCTCACATGTCTGCGCTTCTTCTAAAACCCCTCCTTCATTTCTGCCAATGGAGGGGCAGGGGGGCCCGCAGCAGAATTCTAGTTTAAGTGGCGAGGACCCCCCCCCCACAGCACCTTCTCAGCCGGCTTCAATCGGATGGAGACAGCTCGGCATGGCCGGCGGCTGCGGTCAGATCAAGGCCACCACCAGCGCTGGCTTCTCTTCATTTTGGGGGGCGTGGGGGAGGGGCGCTGACCCCAGCGCCGGGCCCTCGCGCCGAGGATTCCTTCCCAAATAATCCGCGTGGGTTCCGGTCGAACCCTGCACTTCTGCCGACGGTTATACCTCGAGAATAGAGCAGGTCCCTGCGACGTGGGCCGAGGTCCCTGGGCCCGGCGGCCCCGCGGGCTCACATCACGCACGGCTTGATGTCTTGGTAGGTGACCTGCTGGTGGTAGTAGGAGCCGCCGCCGGCCGAGTGCATGGACGAGGACGCCATGGCGTTGAAGGAGAAGACGAACTCCTTGCGGTCACACATGCTGGGCGACTGCGAGTGATACCGCGGGATGCCTGCGAGGAGGCGACAGGGGACGGGGCAGTTAGCGCCGGGGGCGCAGGGCTCCGGGCGCGCCGCGCCGAGTCAACCAGGCCAGGAGGCGCTCGGGGCAGGCCTGCCCGGCTCGGGCGCACGGGGCCGCCGCGGCTGCGCTCCCGGCTCCGGGCCGCCGCGGCTCCCCGCCACTCCGCCACCAGCGGCCCCGGCCCGCCTGCTCCAGGGGCAGCCCCCGGGCCCTGCGGTCTCTCCCACCTGGGACGCAGGCGCTTCCCCAAGCCAAGGGCAAGGGGCGAGGGAGGCCACGCTGGCTCCACGGCTGGCACCCTCCGCTCCAGGGCCGCCCGGGGCCTGCGCCCGCGCCCGGCAGCCGCCTTGGAGCCCCAGAGGCGGGGGAGGCCGGGCCCGGAGCGGGAAGTGCGCGCAACCCGCGGCGGTGGGGGACGCCTTCGGCACAGTAAAGGCCCCTTGGGGGACAGGGTCCCCTGGTCCGAAGGCACCAAGCCGGGCCACCCCTCCGAGGCGGGCCTGCGGCCTCCAGGCCTGGCTCCTGCCTGGCTCCGGCGCTGCCAGCTGACCCCTGACGGGCCTCTGCTAATCTCACTCTAGACCGCTCCCAGAACTAGGCCAAGGGGGTCGCCGCTCCCGTGGGGAGGGGGGTGGGTGTTTCCCCCCTGCACTTTCACTCCTAGATGGCTGAGAGGGGCTGAGGGGAGTCTGGGGGCAACACCAGGACTCAGAGAAACAAAGAACTGGGGTCCTGCCCGCTGGCCGTGCTCGGGGCCTGGCACTGGCACCGGCACCACCCTGCCTCTGTCCCCACAAAACGCCCCCAGGCCCAGGGGTCCCCAGCCAGGCTCAGGTCCCTGACGGTTGGGGCGCAGAGCCTGGCAGCAGGCGGCTTCGGGCCTAGCTCCTCTTCTCTGCGCAGGGCCGGCTCGGCAGGGGCAGCTGGCCCGGAGCTTCCGAGGGCCCGCCGTGGCTAGCGGAGGGGAGCGCGGCCAGCTGGCCGGCGCCGGGACCCCTGACCCACATCCAGGCCCCTCCTGGGTCGTGAGGGCGCCTAAGGCACCCACAGGGACTTAGAATGGTGGGGCTAGGACCCTCCTGGTGAGAACGGGGCCTACCGGGCCAGGCCGGCCGGCAGCAGGGATTTGGGAGTCGGGGCAGGGAAAGTGAAACAGGGCTCTGGCCCCGGGTGGGAGCCCACCGGCGGCACCGAGGCCTCGGACGCGGTGAGGTGGGGAGAAGGTCGGCACCGCTGCCCGGGGGTGGGCGCTGCACAGAAGAGCCCGTCTCAGGCCGAGTCGGGGGCCGGGGTTGGGGACGGATCCCACAGGCCCAGGGGCCGGTGTCCCACCCCCGGGGAGGGGGGTGGTGGCAGAGGGTGACCGCCGCCTCCCCCACTCACCTTGCAGCTCGGCCGGGCCGTTGTGGCTGTTCTGGTGCAGGTACGGCTGCTCCAGGGAGTGCGTGGAGAGGCTGCCGGACAGGGGGTTGGCGGCGGGGTTGCAGGGGGACAGGGGCTGCTGCTTGATGTAGGAGGCGCCGCTGCCCAGCGCCGCCGAGGCCGCGGGCGGCCAGGCCGCCGCCGAGCCCGAGTAGACGGCGTGCGGCTCCATCACCCCGCCCGCCGCGGCGGCCGGCAGCAGCGGGGAGGCGGGCACCGAGCCGTCGTGGTGCGGGTACTCAGCGGCCGCCGCGCCGCCGCAGCCGCCCATGTACGAGTGGCCGCCGTTGGCGGGCAGGTGGGGCACCGAGTGGCCGGGCAGGGCCATGCCGTCCACGTTGGCCGGCAGGTGGCCGTTCATGACGCCCAGGCCGCCCTCGAGCGCCAGGCTGTTGGGCGCGCACGGGAGGCCGCCGGCCGAGCCCTGGAAGCCGTAGGCGTCGGGGAGGTGGTTGAAGCCGAGCCCGTTCATCATGCTGTACATGGGCTTCAGCGCCTGGCACTTCCTTCGGAAGCCGCGGGGTCGCCGCCGGAACGAGCCCTCCTCGAACATGAACTCGCTGGCCGGGTCGATGGTCCAGTAGTGGCCCTTGCCGGGCCGCCCGAGGCCCTTGGGCAGCTTGATGAAGCACTCGTTGAGCGAGAGGTTGTGGCGCACCGAGTTCTTCCAGCCCTGGTAGGCGCCGCGAAAGAAGGGGAAGCGCGCCTGCAGGAACTGGTAGATCTCGCTGAGCGTCAGGCGCTTGCTGGGCGAGCTCTGGATGGCCATGACGATGAGCGCGATGTACGAGTAGGGCGGCTTCTCGGGGCGCCGGATGCCCGCGTTGCTCTTCTTGGCCTTGGCGGGCCCGGCCGCCGCGGGGTCCATGGCCGCGCCGCCGCCCCCGCCGCCGCCAACGCCGCCGCCGTGCGGTGGCTGCTGCTTGTCGGGCGCCGAAGACATCGGGTGGCTGCTGCCGCCGCCGCCGCTGCCGCCGCTGCTCTGCGCCGCCGACCGGCCGGGAGGAGGAGGAGGAAGAGGAGGAGGAGGAGGGCGAGGGGGAGGGGGCTGCGCGCGCGGGGCCGGCTGCGCCTCTGCCGTCATCGGCGGCCACGGCTCCCGAGCGCGCCGCGGCGCCCTCCCCCGCGCGCCCGCCCCGAGGAGCCGCTGGGTCCGCCGGCGGTTGGCGCGGGGCCCCCCCGCTCTCCAACGCCCGCCCCCCCGCCCCCTCCTCCCTCCTCCCCCCGCCCACCGGGGAAGGGGCCGAACGGAGGCCGAGGCCGGCCTCTTCCCAGCGCGGGCGGAGGCCGCGAGGAAACACCCCCCCCCCGCCCCGCCTCCTCGGGGGGAGCGGAGCCCCAGGGGCCCCCGCCGTGCGCCCCGCCGAGAGCAGCGCCCGCTCCCCGCCGCCCGCCGCGCCGGCCCCACGGCCCGGCCCCGGGCCGCCCTCGCTCGGGCTCCGCTCGGCGGCGTCCCGCGGCCGGGAGAAAGCCCACCCTCCCGCAGTCCCCTCCCCTCGCGGCCCCCCCACCTAGGGCTCCGCGCTGGGGGGCGCTTAAAGAGCCCCCCCACCCCGGGGCGCCCGCGCAAGCCGCCCCTCCTCCACCAACCTGGCGAGCCGGTGGGAACGCGCCCTGGGCCGCCGCCCCCGCCTCGCCGCGCGCAGGCCCCCGGCCCCCCGGCCCGCGCGGCGCCGCGGGGAGCGCGCCCGGGACCCCCGGCCTCCTCCGGGCCGCTCGCTAGCGCCGGGTGGCGGCCGGAGGGCGGGCACTGCCCGCTCGGCTCCGGGCCCCCGCGCCGGCCGGCGGAGGTGGCCGCGAGGTCCCGCCTCCCGGCTCTCCCCGCCCCGGGAAGGACTGCGCCGCGCTCGGGACTTTTCCGAGTCGCCCAGCGGCGCGCGAGCGGGCGGGCAGCGGCGGGGCCGGCGGAAAACGAAAGCGCAGGGCGGGTCGCGGCCGCTTTGTCTCGGGCGCTACTGGCCGGCGGGGCGCGCGAGAGGACCGCGGGCCGGGCGAGGCCAAAACCGCCCGGCCTCGGCCAGCGAGCCGCCTCCTTCGCTCGCTCACCCAGGCCCGCGCGCGCGCGCACGCGGGCCCTCGGGCACACACTTAGCACACACATGCATACCGATGCACAAGTGAACCGAGTAGGTTAGAGAGGCTCGGGCGTGCAAACCCACACCGTGCTGCGCGCTCCCGCACACACGAGCCCCAGGCCCGCGGGCTCCCACTAACACGCGCGCTCCCGCATACACAATAGGCCCACACGAGCTTAAAGTAGCACTCCCACTCACGTGTGCACACGCCACGCTTCTATCTGAACCTACACGTAGGCCAGTGGCCCCCCACCCCTACTCCCCCCCACCCCAAAACCCGCCTTGTGAGCCACGAGGGCCTGGCGGCCCCACGTCCCCAGCGCAGGTTCCCGTTTCCCCGTGCGATGGCAACGGCGCTGGCAGGATGTTTACACGGCTCAACGTAAACACGTTCTGGGGGATTCTTTAATAATCACAAGAGAACTGCGCGCGCGGGGGGAGTTGGCCCCGTGCCGCTGTGGGCTCGGCCTGCCGCCGCCGCCGCGGGGGCCCCTGACACCGCGCGCCAGGCCGGGTTCCGGACGGCAGTCGGCGCGGGCGGGGAGCGGGGTCAGGGCGGCCCCGGCGCGCCTGGCCGCCCGCCCGCCGAGAGCTTGCACGCACGCCTCTCCCCGCCAGCCTCCCGGCGCGGGGTGCGGGCTGACAGAAGGCGGAGCGGCGGCGGCGCCCAGCGCAGCGCGCAGGACGGCGCGGGAGCCAGGTCGCGACGCCGCGCCCCGGCCCGGGTGAGTGCCGCTTCCTCGCGCGCGGCAGGCCTCGGACCTGGCCTCTCCCGCCGGGGTCCGGGGGCGGGAAGAGCGGAACGAGGACAATCACTTCGCGTGGCCTCGCGAGGAGCCGGGCAGACGGGCCCCGGCGCGCGCTGGGGCGAGAGGCGTGTTTCGAACCCCGAGCGCCGGCGAGTCGGCGCGCGGCCCGCGGCGCTCTTCAAAGTCCGCCGGCCTCGGGTTTCTCCGCCTCCTCGTCCCCCGCCGGGCCCCGTCCCGGCTCAGACGCCCTGAGGATCAGCGGGAGACCCCGCGTCGCCTTTGGGGCGCCTGGCACGTCGGTGCGAGGAGCTGCGGGGAGGCTGGCCGGCTTGCAGTCTCCTTCCCGCGCTGCGCCGCCGCCGGCCTCTCGCGGCCTCGGCTCCGCGCGCCGACACCCGGGTCGGCCTGGCTCTCAGAAAGGGTGAGTGAGAGACGCGACAGCGTTGCGTGTGGGCGTGTATCCGCGCGGGTAGCCACGGACGGGCAGATCCACCCTACTTCACCTCGTGCTCCCGGCACCCACCCCCCCAGGCCGCGCCAGGACCCGGCCTAGCTCTCGCCTTCTCCGCGAACACAGCCCACGCAGCTCCGGCACACACCCCCCAGCCCTCCCGCGGTCGCGCAGGCCTGCCCACGCCGAGGACACCTGCGGTGGAGCGCGCCCAGCCGCCTGCACGCCCACACGTTCACACTGCGCGTCACGCACGCACAGCCAGCCACGCAGGCACACGCAACCGCACGCGCGGCCGCCCCGACACGCGCTCACACGCGCAATCTAACATTCGACCCCCACCCCACCCGCTCTTTTTTTTTTTTTCCCGCCAAACAGCAGCTGCGGAGGAGGAGGCCCCGGCGGCGGCGCCAGGGGGCAGGTTCCCGGCCGGGGTCGCTACCGCCAGCTGCCGGGAGCACATCTGGCCTTCAGAAAAGAAAAGCCAGGGCGGCTGCTGGGCTCCCGAGCCGGCATGGGGTGCAGAGCACACCCCGCTGCTCCCAGAGTGATAGTAGCGCCTCCCTTGTCTCCCTCCCCGCTCCGCTGCCCGGCCACCTCCGAATTGGAGGCTCCACGGCTCCTGGAGTCTGGGCCCCGCGCCTCCTCAGACCCTCTCCAGGTGCGGGCGCGTGGGGTCCACCTTCCCCTGATCCCATATCCCGTCGCTTCTCCCCTCCTGCACGTCCTTGTCTCTCACTGGCTTCCTTTGGCAGCTCCTGTGTTTTGGGGAGGGGTCTTCTGACTTTTGGGGGCCCCACCTGGCCTCCACTTACCTCTTGGGTTCTGGCAGCAAACCAGCCTTTGCCGGGCAAGGGCAGCAGTCACCGTGCCCGGGGAGAGGGGCCACGCGGGACCCTCAGGAATGCCAGGCAGAGGCTCTCCCCAACCCGTAATCTCCAGCAAGGCGGGAGGTAAAGGTGGGGTCGTGAGAGGGAGGGGAGGGGGAAGAGCTCCCAGCCCTGTAATTTGTAGGGGACCCCTCCGTCAATTCCAGGAAGGACCACAACTGTAGCAAGGCAGGCTTTGATACGTGCCTGGAGAGGAAGCGCAGGACTTTTAGATGTCCCTAAAAGGTCTTGCCTGATTCTATACGTTTTTTGGTGGGGAAACTGAGGCCCACTGGTCCAGGTCAGCTAGCACTGCTGAACCAGCAGCTCTCCATCTCCCTCCTCTGCCCACAAGGACAGAATATAATTTAATTTTCCCCTCCCAGATGCCTCTTTACAGGCCGGGAGCGGAGAGAGTGCTTCTGTCTCGTCACTGCCCCTGGCTTCCCAGGCTCCAGGGGACAGAGACCCTTTGGAGAGTTTGGGATGATGACATAAGCACAGCCCACCCCAGCCATCAGAGCGGCTCGATGACCGATGACCGACCACTGGACGTGCGTCGGGCTCAGCCCCTCGCTGTCAAACACCCGAGGCCCCTCTTAAACCCTCCAAGCCCCCCGTCGCTCTGTTGAAACGCCCAGGCCCTCGCCCCAGAAAGCGCGTGCATGAGGCATTTGTAGAACGGGCGTCCAGGTTTAGGCATAAGCCCAGGACCCCCATGCCTGGACCCAAGACCCTCGTGGAGAGGCTCCCGGCCGGCCAGCCCCCCTGAGGATGGGGCGCTGAGGACCGGGGGGGGGGGGGCGCAGAGCCAGGGCAGGGTGTGTAACAGCCCCCAGCTCCCCCCCTTGGGAGCCGAGGGTCTGCAGGGACTCCCCGACAGACGCGCTGCCCGCAGGCTGCCTCTTGGAGCGATTCGCACCCTGCTCCCCACTTAGGGTGCTCCCCAAGCTCTTGGCGCCCCAGTTTCTACATCTAGAAAGCGGGACTCAGACTATTTCCAAAGACTGTTGGGAGCAATGAACAAGACTGTGCACGTGAAGGATTAGCACAGGGCTGTGCAGACAGACAGACGACCCCCACCCCAGGGGCCCCGCGGGAGGGGGCCCTGGGAAAAGGCAAGCTGGGGGTGGGCAGATCCCTGCTCTTGCCTTCAAGACGGGGAAGGACACCAGCCCCATCCCAAGTCAAATCTGTGCCCCAGCCCCAGGAATCCCAAAATGGGGAGGGGGGGCGGGTGTAAAAGCAGGCACGCCAGCGACCCTCGCCCCCCAGGCCCCAGGTATTTTCACTGGCTAATTGCTTAAGTGAGGCCGCCCGGCCGCGAGCGGGCGGTAACCCGAGCAGGGAACCAGATCCAGCTCGGCTTTTTCCCGCGCCGCTGCCGCCGCCGGGGCGGGGGGCGCTGCCGACCACCCACGGCGAGGGCAGCCGCCCCGCCAGCCGCCGCCCGCCCTGCTTTGCATTACCGCCCGCCTGCGCCTCACCCCCCCCTCGAGCCCCCTGCGAAGCGAGGTCCCACCGGTGGCATGAGGTGGGGGGGCTGGCCCTGGACTCGAGGGGGCGCGGGGCAGGATGGATGCCCTGGGCGTGGGGGTGGGGGCTGGCCCTGGGCCGGGGGGTGGGGTGGGGGCTGGCTGGAGGGTTGGGGCGGGCTATTTGTGGGTGCAGATGCAGCCCTGGGGACCGGCGGTTGTGGTGAGAAACCTCAGGGCTCATAGGGTGGGCGGGTTATAAAATAACCAGTGCACAAAATGCTCGGGATTTCCTGGTGGGCTGTCGTGGGCCCCATCTCGTGTGCACTAACGTGTGGGGTACGGTCCACAGAGGTGGCTGCCCCGTCCCCCGTGGCCTGGCCTGTAGTGGGAGCCGGAATCCCGCGCGCGGCTGTGCAGAAAGCTGTTCTGCTCGGGGTTAGTGTCAGCTGTGCCAGCCCCCGGCATCTGTGTGCTGATCTTGCAGGATGTGGACAGCACAGGGGGTTCATGGAAAATGAGTATGTGGAGGCGTGATCGACCTAACGGGGTATGGCAGAGACCGTCTGAGTACAAGGTGAGGTGTTCTGTCCACAGACCTATAAACTGCGCCAGCCAGGCAGTCCCACAGGATGTGCACATGGCAGTCTGGGGCGCGTACGACATAGGTGTCCTGGACACAGAAATCGTAGACCCCGGGATGCATCACGTAGGACGCACAGAGACCATTGCAGAGCCGACACCCGAGTGACGGCATCGAGTGCACAGCCCCCTCCGAAAGGTGGGCAGCACCGTGCCCATGGGAGGCGAGCTGGGTGCCGCAGGCGCCCTGCCTGAGTGTGGCCAGGAGAAGGGTCCACATTGCAGCCGACACTGTGTCCACAGAAGCTCGGGGCAGGCGCTCCCAGTAGAGCGTGACCTGGGGGCCGGGTCCTGCCAGGGGGCTGGTGCAAGCTGGCACGCAGGGCTCCCGCGGCTGGCGGCCGAGACCTGCTCCCGTGCACTCCCTGAGCGCGTTCAGGAGCACCCCAAGCTCACGGCATCCCAGGGTAACCCCGGAAGGCAGGTTCGGTTTTGATGTCCGGCCAGGGAAGGCAAGTGACCGTCCCGCTTTACTTGTTGCGGCGACGGGCGGCGCTTAGTGCGCTTTGTTGTGCTGAGAAGGGCGTGCGGCGCCCCGGGGGTGGCCGTTCCTGGCGTGGCGTGGGGCCGGGGTCCCAATCTGCGTCTGTGAGGGTCAGTGAGAGGCTCGGAACTGGGCCCGGGAAGAGAGGGGCGTGGAATGGGGCCCGAGTCCTGGTGGTCCCTGACCCTGGGTGCGACCGGGTGCGGGGGTGCCCCCGAGTGCGCAGGGGCATGCCCACGTGGCAGGCCGCTGTGCCCACTGCTGCCCCCGGCCTCCAGGACAACGCTGTCCCACTGCCCCTCCTGCCGGCTGCGAGCTGGAGTGCCGGGAGCGCGCGGCCAGGAGTGGAGGAAGCGGCGGTCCCTGGCCTGCTGCTCCCCCGTGGGTGCAGGACCGGCCGCTCCGGCCTCCGTGGGTCACCCGAGCCACGCTGGGGGAGCAGCTGTGGTCAGGGTTACCCCGGCACCCAGCCCCTTGCAGCTCGTCTTCCCTGTCAGCTATGTGTCAGGGTCAGGGGGAAGAGAGAAAACAAAACAAAAATGTCTTGAGCGGCCATAGCCCTGAGCTTGCCCCTCCGCTTGGCCCTTTTACTCGAAAGCACACATTTTCCATGACGCTCTTCAGTGAAATATTGGACATCGCAGCCCAAGAATTTACAGTCCTCTTCCCTGTGAGAATTTTGGGAGTTTTCTGGCATCAGCAGCACGATCTGCTCTAAGAAACGGAAAGCGGCTTGCGGCCTCGAGCCTCCGAGGGCCCACGGGTGACGCCCGGGCCCCGGCAGCGCCCTGTCTTCCCACAGAGGTAGCCTCCCAGGCGCCCCGACGTGTTTTCACGCTGGCCGCCTGGACAGTGATCTCAGAAAGGCGACAAGACGATTTTCCATCCAGCGTGGTCATAGGGACGTGGTGGGGGACAGGGTTCCCAGAATTTATTTCTGAGCAAAGGGTCCACCACTGGGGACAAAGAGCGATGACACAAAGATGCTGGGGAGAGGGAAAGGGGCGAAGAGAGAGTACCGATGTGATGGCAAAGGGTGGGGCCGGGGGGATAAATCCTGAGATGGGGAGGTAGGTGAGTGAAGGGAGAGATGAAAACGAGTGGGTTTCCAAAACAACAAACACCCAAAAGAAACTATAAATTCAATCCCAAAGGCCCAGCGTTTTATTTTTCCCAGATTTGAGAGAAGCAATAAGACACACACACCCCCCCAGTGTAAGAGGGAGTCAGAAAAGAGCGCGAGAAGCAGCGGTGAAGGGGGAGCATGCCCCAGCGTGTTTCTTAATCAAAAGCAGCAATTTGTCCCCAGAAACCTGCCAGTGCCGTCACTCGCAGTGTGCCCATCGGTCTCCATCTAGAGCTTGTAAATGCTCTCCCTCTTTCTGTTCAGAGGTGTTGAAAATGCTGAGAGCAAGTGAGTGTTTTCAGGGAGATCAAAGGCCCCTCACCCCTGGCCTGCCTCCGGGGCAGGGAGGGAGGGGCTGTGCCTGGCGCTGCACGGCCCTCAGCCCCACCTGGGCGGCGGGAGGTGGCTTTCCCCGGGGTCTGCAAGGGTCCCTTTGTCCCAGCCGGGTTGTAGCTCGCTGCCCGGAGACCCCTGGAGGGATTTGCACGTGGGTGGCCGGTGGCCGTGGACTTGCACGGCCCAGGCCCGGCTTCCCGTGGGGTGGTGGAGAGCCGGCTCCTGTGTGCGAGATGCGGGCGAAGGGACCCAGCCCTGCGAGTGAGGAAAGCTCCTCCCGGGCGGCGGGGAGCCGCTGGGGCTCCGAGAGGACGGGGAGAGCTCCCCACCCCACATGTGCGGACTCTGAGTCGTCAGCACTAGAGTCGGAGGGCCCCAGGGCCGGACCCCAAGGGCTGCACAGCGTGGGAGGGGCAGGGGCTCTTCCAGCCCACCGGGGAGAGAATGGCGCCGAGGGCCGGCTCGGCCGCTGGAGGGTCGCTCTCCGAGGCTAGTGGCAGTCGCTGGGGCGAGGCAGGGAGCCCCAGGGCGAAGTGGGGTGTGTGTAAGAGGTGGGGTGGGGGAAAGAGCATCTCTGGGGACATCGTCCAGCTGGACCCCTTCCCCCAACGTCAGTTGCTCCGTAGCCAGTTTTCCCATTTAGCCCTGAGGCTGGGCTCCCCACGAGTGTTTGGAGAAGGGTCTTAGGGGGCCCTCTTCAGTGTCCCAGCGGCCCCTGGAGCAGGCCCCCGGTCGTGGCAGAGCCCAAAGGGGGGAAGGGGCGCGAGGCCCAGCTGGAGGTGCCTGGCCCTCAACCCTCAGTCGAGCCCCCGCCACGCCCACTCAGGAGGAGTTCCCTGGGGGGGGGGGGGAGAAGGGCTGCCCCTCCCCTGGCACTTACTGGCTCTGAGCTGTGGGCAAATAAATAATTTTACCTCTCAGTACCTCAGTTTCCTCATCTTAAAATGGGGATAATGCCCCCCGAGCTGTCCTGGAGACCAAACCCCGGAAGTGCTCTTTGCCAGGTGTGGGGTGGGGAGGGGTGGAGGCACAACAATTGCAAATCGCGAATGTGCAGTTGTTGAACGGACAACACAACTGTGGGTGCATCGGAGCCTCCTGCCTGGTGGAAACTTGGCTCCACTGCTGTGTGGCCCTGGGCCGATGGCCTCACCTCTCTGCCTATTTCTACCTGCATAAAACAAGAGGAATAACAGTGCTCCCTTTTGAATATTCGAGAGGATTAGGTAAGGTAGGAATATTTGGCTGTGGCTGTGACTATAAGGGTACAAAGTTCCCGTGAACCTGGCTGTTTGGGGACAGGCGGGACGAGATTCCCCCCCCCCTTCCAGTAAGCCCCCGAAAGCCTGTGGGTCACCGGCCTGGGGCCCTGGCTTGCCGGGCCCAGGAATTCCGTAGCACTCTTGCAAGTGGGAGAATCAGACGCCAGCCCAGCTGGCCGTGGGACTCTGGACACGTCCCTGCCCCTCTGGGCTCGGTTTCTCGGCCAGTGAGAGCCGAGGCCAGGCAGCGTGGACAGGGCCGCGGCCCACGAGCCGGAAGGGGCTTCAGGAAGGGGGGGCCTCCTTGGCCTCGGTCCCCGAGAGCCGTTGGCAAGAGAACTGGGTCCTAGGCGTGCCCCCAGCTCTGCAGCCAGGCTTGGTCCCAGGCTCCCAGTGCAGCCAGCAGCGCCCCTCGAGTTCTCCCTGGGGAGGGGGGCACAGGGGGCAGGGGCCCTTGGGCATGGGAGGGGGGAGGGTGGCATCCGCCGGCGGCCTCCCCGCCGTGCCCTCTGCCGGGGCTGCTCCGAGTCTCTCTTCCCTTCTCTGCCTGACGGCGAGAACGTACCTGCCTCCGGGGCAGGGGCAGGAGGAAAGGAGAAGGGCATTGCCCTCTGTGGGAGCGCATGGAGCGCCTGCTGTGTACCCAGGCCGTAGCACCCGCTGCTGTTATTACACCCACTTTACAAACAGGAAACCGAGGCCCAGCGCAGGGGCAGCAAAGCCTCAGCCCTCGTGGGGGCTTTTTCAGGCACGCCCTTCTCACCTCCCCACGGGCTAGGAATGTGGAGGGTGCCCATCTTGGGGCCAGGCCAGGCGGATGAGGGGTACGGGCGCCTGAACGCCTCCTCAGCTCTGCTTCTCGGTGTAAGCGGGCTGAAGAGCCCCAGCTCCCGGCCTCCCTCCACAGGGAGTATCAGCATCAGGGCCTCTGGCCTGGGGTCCCACCCCGTACCCCCTCCCCCAGCACGGGGCAAATGCGGGGGGGCGGGATCTGAGGCCTCCCTGCGGGCCCCCTCCTCGCCCCGCGCTTACACCCGCTTCCCAGCAGTCCAGTTCCTGAGACTGGCCAGGGAGGGGTGCGGGAGGCTCCCCTGAACACCTGGGGCTGGCGCCGGGGGGGCGCCTTTAGGTCACAGAGGCTTGAACTTGGGGCAGGGGGAGGAGGCCATTGCAGCCCCCAGCCTGCCAGACGCAGGCACCGGGTCCCAAGGGGAAAGGCAGTTGGCAGCGCCCCCTGCCCACCCCCGGGGCTGCTGCTCCGGCTCGCGCTGGCAGAGCTCGTCGTAGCTTAGAGGCGCGCTGTACCCTCTCACCCTGACAGCCGCTGCTCAGTGCTCGCTCTGGTCCCAGCTGGCGCCCCTCATCCTGCAGAACTGAAAGATCAAATGGAGGCGGGCACAAAGTAGCCGCTCAAGCTTTTCTCCTCCTTTTATTTTGAAACTTATTTTCTCAACGCCAAATCTTTGAATAATAATAGCATCACCCAAAGATCTTAGCAAGGGCTCCTCGAAAAAGCAATTTTATTGCCTCACTTGGTTTTCATTTGTGCACTTCGTTTCCCCATCTCAGAGCCAATTAATTCTTGTCCTGTGTATTTTTAAAATTAATAGCCTGCAGTTAATTACCGGCAGAATTCTATCCTTGACTTGGGGAGATGCACACGACCTGCTGTTTTAAAGCACAGGTCAGAATCCATCCTTCTAACTTGCTTGTTCTCTCCACCTGCCTTTTTTTCCTGTTAAAGCTTGAGAATGACCTTGACCCGCGTGCCAAGCTGCAGGCAACGCTTCCTCTCGCTGGGGCATTTTCTTCCCCTCAAATTGGGCTGAGACCCATTTAATTCGCCATGAAAACTCAATTAGGAATCAAATTCCCTCCTTTTTCAAGAGACCGGGCCTGGCAGCTCATTCCCCCGCCGCGGTCGGCCGCGCTGCTTTTTCGCTGCGTTTCTGAAAAACTCCCTTTTCTCGTGGCCTCCGGGCAGCCGCCCTGGAACCCCCGCCGCCCCTCACTTGGCTCTCGCCTCTCGGAGCCCCGTAACCCGCCCTGGCGTGCGAGGCGGCCTGGAGCCTTCTCTGCTCGGCCTCCGGCAGGTCGCCGGGGCTGCGTTCCGCCGCGGCGCTCGGGGGCGGGGAGCGCGGCTTTCGGGCCCGGCGGCCCCGCGGCGCTCCGGGGCCGCCCGCCCTGCGGGCTCGGGGCTCGGCCCTGGCTGCGCCGAGGCGCGGCGTCCACCCCGGCGGCGGCGGCGGGAGGCCCCGGGCGGAGCCGGCTGCTCCCGCGACGCGGGGATGGCGGGAGCGGCGCTGCGGGCTCGGGGCGGTCCTGCCCGCGAGCACCGCTTGACTTTACCCCGCCGTCCCGGGAGAGGGGGCGCGGGGCGCTGGAGCTGCCGAGGTGACGACGCTCGGGCTGGGGAGGGGGCGCGGGAGAGCCGGGAGCACCCCCCTCCTCCGGGCCTCGGCGGGAGTCCCGGGGCCGCGCGTCCTTCGGGGCACAGCTCGGAGCAGAGGCCGCGCTCTTGGGGAGGCGCCTGCAGGACGCCGGGGTCGCCCCTCCTGGCCCCCGACACCCCTTGCCGTGGGGCACTGCCCTGCCCCGAGCTCGGGAGGAGCGAGGGGAGCGCGGGGCGGACGCTGGGCTCGGGCGCGGCCGTGGCTGGCCCGAGAGGGACGCCGAGATGGGGAGCTGCAGTCCTGGCAGCTGGGGGGCTTCAAACCCGGGTCTTTCCCGCAAAACCAGGGAAATGCACGTGAAGTACGAGATAGCTCGGGACGTGTCTATGTGAGCAACGGGAAAAAGCGGACACCAAGGATGATGCGGGAACCCAACAGGGAAAAAAGCGCATGAGAGCGCCGCTGCAGGAGCAGGTCCGGCTGCATTGCTTGGGCCTGAATTATCCGGGAAACTGCCTCCAAATTCCACCTGCTTCTGTCCGTATAGACGTAGCCTGGAGCCGGGTCCCCAGAGGAGTCGGGCTATTTCCCTTCGCGGTTCCCAAAATCCTCCCCATTTTTGATTCCAGCGAGTGCGGGGGCTGAAATGGGGGGCCCTCGGGGAGGCAGGAGGAGCGCCGACGCAGGAGCTCGGGCCGACCCCGCAGGCTCGGATGTGGGCCCGCCGGGACCCCCGTGCGGCCGGGGGGAGCCCCTGCCCGCGCGCCCGTGCCGGGGTGTGTGTGCGTGTGCGGGGGGCGAACCCGGCGGCGGAGCTGCGTGGACGCGCTCGGGGAGGCCGCCCCCGGGAGAGCCGCGGCAGGCCCGGCGCAGGGCAGCCTCTTGCGACCCCGGCTCCCCTCCAAGCCCACGCGGGGGCCTCAGGGCCAGGCCGGGCCCCGGGCAGCCGCCCCCCGCCCGCGCCCTGCCCTCGCGCGCGCGCTCGTTCCAGCTCAATTCGCGCCGCGGGCGCCGAGCAGCTCCTGCAATTAGGGCGGCGCGGGGGGCAGGTGAGGAGGGGCCGCGTCCCCCCCGGCGCTCTCACGGGAGGCTCGAGGAGGAATTGATGGGGACAGCGTAGCCTCTCTGTCGCCGGCGGCGGCGGGATCGGCTGGGAGGGAGGGGGGGAGCGGCCGAGAGCCGCCCGGAGCCCGCCTCGGCCTGGCCGCGTGGACGCGGGCCGGGGCGCGCCGCCAGGGCCGGGGGCGGGCGCGGGCCGGTGGGCGCTGCGCCGCGGTCCCCGGCGAGGTAGGTGGCCGTGTATATTTTCGCTCAAGTGGTGTTTACGTTAATGGAAAAGGCTGGAATTACAAACAGCCGCCGAGCGCGCCACGGCCCCGGGGCTCCTGCGCTCGCGCCCGAGGCCCAGTCCAGGGGCGCGCGCTCGCGGGCTCGGGGACCGCCACCTGGGTGACAGTGTCCTCACCCTCCCTCCACCCCCACCTCCTGCCTGCAGCCATCCCCTCCCCCGCACCGGAGCAGCGCAACCAACTCTCTGGGCAAGAATAACCCGATTGAAAACCCGCGGCGCCCTTTGTTTCCTTTCTGAAAGAACACGCAGGAGTCTTCCGGGCCCCGCGGCTGGGGGTTGAAATCCCGGCTCTTTCTGCCCTGCGCCTCCCGGGCTCGCCTCTTTTCGTTTTCTCTTTTATTCTCTCCTCTCTTTTCAATAATTTGATTAGCCCTGGCTTTTGACATTGGCCTCCTGGCCCGGCTGCCTTTTTTTTTCTTTTTTCGGGGGAAAAGGAGTTGGGATTTCCAGGCTGCCGCCAATCCCGCCGGTCCCAAGAGCCCTTCCCCCACCCCCCAAGACCCCTCGGCGGCGGCGCGCGCGGCTTTGCCTCCTCTACTTGGGTCAACTGAGAACCGCGCAGCGGAGCCGCGAGCGCAGCAGGAGCGAGGCCCGCAGCCCGGGAGCCCGCGGCCCTGCCTGCGGCCTGGGGGTGGGGGGCCCGGGCCAGGGCCGCGGGGCGACCCTAGCTGCACCTTCCCGTCGCCCCTGGAAACGCTCCGCGCCTGACCCTTCCCCAGGCGAGAACGCCGCGTCTCCACTGGCCAAGTGAAACAGACTCCGGCGGGTTCTGGCCGGGGGGGAAAACTATCTTTTCCTAGAGGAAATTGGACTGGAGGAGATTTGAGTTATGGGGGACACGCCCGCAGCTCTGCTTGTGTAGACGCTGCTCCCTCCCCTCCCGGATCCTTCTGCGCGGCGGGGCGCGCAGAGCGTCGCTGCCTGCGGACTTGAACCTGCGGCCTGGGCCGCCAGCAGCGCTGGGGCGCCGCGAATCGCGGTTTTCAATCCCCGCTTCCCCCTTCAGCTGCAGCGCGGACCTCGGGAATCCGCTGCGCCCTGGAGGCGGGGCTTACCAGCTCGGGGGGGCGGTGAAGACGCGCAGCGGGGAAACGGAGTTCTCCCAGGGAAGGGCGGTCGCCGCGCTCTGCCCGCGCGGGAGAGTCGCTCTTGAGACCCTTTATTCTCAGGTTGACGTAGCCAAGACGCGCCCGCGGGTGTGTGGGGTGCCTTAGAAGCCAGAGTGGGAGATCTGCGGAAGGCGCCTCTGCCACCTGGGGGCCTTCGTGTCGGGTACTGGGTTCAGAGTGGGCACCGGGTCTCGGAAAATAAAATCAGTCGAGCATTGGGGGATGTTTTCATTCAAGAAGGAACTTGGGGTGAGAAGGGCAAACCTGGAGGTGTGGGTGCCTTTGGGGGAAGAGCAGCGCCGGAGCGTTCATGGAACGAAGGCTCCAACGAAGAGTCCCCTTCCCGATTATGCACTGTCCAGACTGGATGCAGCGGGCCGCGCTCTGCACCCGTGCTCGCCGCCCGCGAAGGTGGTAGGTAGCCTTGACCCTGAGCAGCCGAGAGCAAAGTCCAGGAGGAGAGAGCAGCGGGCCCGGCGTTTCCTGCAGAGGCGCTGGGGGTGCAGGAAGGCAAGATGGGCCCGCTGCCTCGCCGAGCCCCGCCCGCCTGCCGCCCGCTCCACCCCGCTTCACGTTGCCAGTTTGTCCTCCAGAGCGCGGAGAAGTCTCCAAAGAGCTTTCAGCAGGTGCCCGACCCGGCCTCATCCCCAGCGGAGGCCCTGTTTGGTCTGTCGCCAACAGCGGCGCAGGCCCACGGGCCCCGAGCAATGTGCCTAGGTGGCGGCCTCACGCTCTGCCCGAAGCGGCTTTTATCGGGGGCTTTGGAAAGAAGGGGACCAGGCAAGAAGAGGACAGAGTCCCATGGGGGCCAGTCTCCAGACAGACGCCTGAATCCGCTCACACCGAGGGGCCCCGGGGGCAGCCAAGAACCGCACCGAAACGCACTTGGCCGCTGCGCCCTCGCGGCACTCGCAGGCCCAGGGGCGGGGCAGCCGCCCTCTCCATTCCCACCCCGTTTTGCAGGGCTGGCCGGTGCAGATGCTGAGCCCTGAACTCAGCCTGCGAGCTGGCGGGCGGGTGATTCGCGACCCAGCCTGTATCCCATCCTGCAATTAAGTTCGAGGTCAAATATCTCCTTAACAACGCTATCAGGGCAGCGACTCATTATTGCATATATTTAGCCCTGAACTATGGGTTGTAGGGAGAAGCAGAGGAAAATTACTGTGTTCTGGGAATGCATCCTTTTAGCAGAAACCAGAGCTGCTATTTACCACGAAGGGCTAAGTACAGGCTGGGGCTTCCAGGCTGGAGCAGCCGCGCTCCCAGGACCTCTCCTTGCTGTGTCCCCTGCTCCAGGCCCGGCACCCAGCGCAGCCTCGGTGCAGCTGGCCGAGGCTTAGAGGGTGCCACCTCGGGGGTCCCAACTTTCTCACCTCTCAAATTCAGAGATCTTGCAGCCTCCTGGCTAGGTCTGCAGTGGGGAAGCGTTTGGCAGGTTGTAAGAAGGTCCGTGCCCGCCCATGGGTGGTGGGAAGGTGGTAACTTGGCCAGGTTAGCACATGAGGCTTCTACTGTGGCTCACCCTTTGCTGTGCAGCGTTGGGCTGGTTGCCTAATCTTTCTGTGCCTTGGTAGCCTCATCTATAAATTTGAACTGAAATCTAACCTCGTCCCTGATGTGCGAGGAGAATTATGTCAGACGCTAATGCGAAGGCTGTAGCCCAGTGCCCAGGGAATAAACTCCATAAATGGTGGCCAAAAGGAAAGACCATGAAGATGATGATAAAAACGACCTTATTGTCTGGTGAAATTAAGGAACGAACAGATGGAATCCCTCAAGTGAGAGACTGGGGTCCGAGCTGTTGCCAGCCTTGCCCAGCGGCATGGGTAGCTTATTTCCCTTGTCCGGTGTCAGAGTCCTCCTCGGTGACCAGTCCCTGGCCCGGCCTTGCCTGGCTCAGCTGAGCTCAAGCCACTATGTGTCCAGCCCAGGACAACACAGAAGAGAAGCTGCTCTGACCTGGGTGCACGCGGACCTCCTCTCCCCACGCCCTGGACGCCAGAGGGTCCCCGCTGGACCCAGAAGCTCCCAGGTACCCTGGGGGTGCTCAGCTCCCCTTGGGGGTGCTGGGAGGATGGCGGTCGTGGGGCCAGAGCCTCACCGAGTTCAGCCTCCCAGGAGATGACCGGGTGGCCACAAGCTACAAATATTTAGACAAACGATACGAGGCGTCCCCAGCCTAAGTGTTGGCCCTGGGCCTCTGACGGGGCAGATCAGTCACCGAGCTGATGTATCCCCGGGGACAGTGACCGTGACCCCCCACCTTGTTGGCCACGGCCCAGTTTCTCCATAGGACACCGGACCCTCCCTTCCTTCTCCATGAACTTCCTGCTCAGAAATCCCGGAACTCCTGACCCGGAGGCAGGGGCTGTGCTGGGCAGGTACAGAGGCCCCTGTCGAAGCCACACGCAGCCGCCCGCACGCGTGCACACGCACCCCTACTCGCCCCCTCCTCCCTCACCCCCTCCAACCGGGTCCCCAGCGCTGCCTGCTCAGGCCTCCCTGCCCTGCCCATTCGCCGGGAGGCCCGAGGGTCCTTCTGGCTTAAGTCTTGGCAAGGGGAGGGGTGCCAGCAGCTTGCCCCTTCACACTCCAGCCGCCTGAGGAGAGCGTGGAATTTGAATGACATTGAGGCAGGGCCCCTCGGTCTCTTCCGGGATCTGGGGATGCAGGGTCAGCTCCCTCAAGGCCACGCCTTCTTCCACAGCTGCTGGAGGGTGCAGCCTCCCCCTCAGTGGCCCCATCTCCAGCGCCCACCCCCCTCGTGAACCACGCGCCCGATACTTCCAGTGCATCCATTCTCCTCGCAGGGAGGGGGCATTGGTCTCCCCAGTTTCCAGAGGGGGACACTGAGGTTCAGAGAGGCTAAGGAAGCCCGAGGTCACACAGCTGGCTGTGACATCACCCTTGAAACCACTCCACAGCCACGCAAAGCACCGTCCCCGTCCAGGGCGATTAGGGAGCAGGACGGGGGTGGGGGGTTGTATTGGGAAGTGACCGTGGGATGTGGACGTGCCCGCGCTCCAGCCAGGCTCTCCTGGTGGCTCGCCTTACAGAATAGCTCTTCCGCCACGACGCCACGAGCCGCCGTTGCTGACAGCTGATTCGTGTGAGTGGAGACGCGCTTTGCTGCCGCACGGCCGTGTGCCCTCTGCTCTTGGGCCCTTCGGTGGGCATACTCTCGTGCCCAGGAGCTCCAAGGACGGGGTCAGGAGAGCAGGCCAGGAAGCCTGGGCCCGAACGCCTCGCCGCGCCGATTTCTCACGCACGCTCGTTAGTCGCAGGTGGTCAAGAAGCCCGGCCGGACGCCCTGGGGCCCCTGTCCGGCACGGCGGGCTCCCTTGCTACCGTCCAGGTGACCTGGGTGCTGGGAGGCCCTCCCGTCTGACATGACAAGTGCCGTTAGTGACGCGACTGTTGGAAGCACAGGCCTGTTCCGGCAGGAGAAGCTGCTGCCCAGCTTTAGTTCACCAGAAGCCCGTGGCCGCCCGGAGAGCCAGCAGCTCCGCCCGGGACCCAGGGGCGCAGGGCTCCAGTTCTGGCCTTCGGGTCTCGTAGCCATCCCAGGGCCCACAGGATGGAGGAACAGAGTATGGATTAGAGTGGACTTATTGATATTCTATTCTGGAACTATCATGATTAGTAATGGAAGGAAATGTAGCATTGATGTGGAAAAAGTGGCCACAGTAGCTGCTGAGGGGAGAGAGAGGGAAGAAGAGATGTGGTGTGGGGGCATTTTCAGGACTTGGAGTTGTCCTGGGTGGTGCTGCAGGGACAGATGCTGGACATTGTGTGTCCTGCCATGGCCCACTGGGTGGACTGGGGAGAGTGTAGACTCTAATGTGGACCATTGACCACGCGGTGCAGCAGAGCTCAGAGATGTAGTCACCAAGTGCAATGAATGTCCCACGATGATGGAGGAGGTGGTTTTTATGGGAGGAGTGGGGCAAGGGGGGTGGGGGGTATATGGGGACCTCATATTTTTTTAATGTAACATTAAAAAAAATTCGTGCTTCTTGCACAAACCATGTCCTTTCTGTTAAAGAGGTTTTTTCCGCTCCTTTTCTCCCCTCTCAGAACGGGAGGGTTCGTCCAGCAGAGGAGCCAGGAGGATTTGGCCGCGGCAGCTCTGCCCTTTCTGGGCCCAGTTTGGGTCTATCCTCCAGTTTCATGCCCTTTGGAAGATGGGCCCTGGCCAGCCGAGGTCAGGCCCCCGGGAGCCCTCATCTCAGCTGGAGGAAGAAGTGACAACCTGTGACAACAGCGTTGATCGAGGGCCTCCCCCATGCAGGCACCGAGCAGGGGCTTCCATCTGTTACCCCCTTTCTCCTCCAAACAGCCCTGGGAGGGCGTCGCGCCTGTCGGCGCCTGAGGACGTGGCGCCCAGAGCTGGACCTTGTCCGGAGCCGAGGTCACGAGTGGTGGAGTGGGCGCAGGCGCCGGCTCCAGAGTTCTCGGCGGGGCCCAGTTGTCCCCCAGGGCCCGCTGACCTGGGGCAGGCGGCGGCTGGTGCCGGCAGGGCGAGGGAGCCGCAGGCGAGGCTGTGGGGTTCGGGGGGCGGCGGGGGGCTAGAATGTGCGGCTTCCTTACACAGCGCGTTCTTAGTTTTCTGAAAACAGACAACTTCAGGAAGTTCCAGAATCACTCCTGAAGGTCTAGAAATCGCTGCCCTCCCAGCGAGAAAAGCACGTGTGCGCATGATTCGTGTTTTTGTGTTTTTGAGTCAGCTGGAGCCTCTATTCTGGAAAACGGCGCTTGTAGAAACAATTTGTGAAAAGGCAACTCAAATTTAAAGACAGATTTTGGAGGCCAAGTGTTTAATGTGACCAGCAGCTGGATCACCGCCCCTGCAGTTTATCTTTCGGGCGCACTAACTGCAATATGCACTCACGGTAGGGCAGGAAATCTGGAATTTACTTCAAAATAATACAGAGGTGGGTGGAGCGGGTAGGGGCAGAGATGAAATAAGCTTAGTTCCGAGGTGACAGATTGCTGCACCTGGGGGCGGGCGGAGGGTTTGTTACACTATTTTCTTTACTTTCATCTGCTGGGATTTTCCCGTGATCTTTCTCCAGCTCATTGGGCCCAACCTGGTGGCAGAGGGTCTTGGGGGAAAGAAAAATAAAAGCCCTGAAACACTAGAAAGGAATCCTGGGCATTTCAAGCCAGCAGGAACTTTGGTCTGTTTTTGCTTCCCTCTTTTATTTCACAGTGAGGACGAAATCTGAAGGCCAGGAATGGGGGTGAGTAATGGTGGCAGGACTCGAACCCACCACTGACACAGACTTCTGACCCCCACCCCTTTTTTTATTGTGCCGCGCAGCAGCAGGAGAGCACTCAGCGTGTGTGCGTCTGCTGGCTCTACTCAGCAGAGGTCAGTCCAGTCCCATGGTAAACACCTGGGTCCAGGTGAGGCAGGTATCAGCTGCCACATGCCCGTTGCTTCCCGGTGAGGTGGCCGTAAGGCCTAGGGCAGGGGTCCTTTTATTTTTTAGATTTATCTATTTCTTATTTCTCTCCCCTTCCTCCCCTGCCCCCCGCGTTGTCTGCTCTCTGTGTCCATTTGCTGTGTGTTCTTATTTGTCCGCTTCTGTTGTTGTCAATGGCACGGGAATCTGTGTCTCTTTTCGTTGTGTCATCTTGCTGTGTCAGCTCTCCATTCCTGGGCAGGCTGCACTTTCTTTCACGCTGGGCGACTCTCCTTACGGGGCGCACTCCTTGCACGTGGGGCTCCCCTACGTGGGGGACACCCCTCCGTGGCACGGCACTCCTTGCACACGTCAGCAGTGCACGTGGGCCAGCTCCACACAGGTCAGGAGGCCCTGGGTGTGAACCCTGGACCTCCCATGAGGTAGGCGGATGCTCTATCCATTGGGCCAAGTCTGCTTCTCTAGGGCAGGGGTTCTTAACCTTTTCTGTTCCACCAACCCCTTACTAAGTCCACACTGTACTGTGTATTATTTAATAAATACCTCACACCCACCAACACGTCCTCACAAGAGGAATTCTGTGTTTTTTTTTTTAATTTCGGCTCAAGCCCATGGACCCCTCGCTAAGAGTCCTGGCTGGGGGTCCTGGGATCTGCTGAAGTGACAGTGAAAGCCCAGGCCCTTGCCCGCACATGCCCCGTCTTGTCGGACATTGGGACAGGGCGGTTTGTAGGGTCAGTAATTTCTACGGTAGATTCCGGGCTGGAAACGGAAACACGGAGGATGGGATTCAGTCCAGGGAACTCGGCGCCGCCCATCGGAGAGGCTGGTGGAGGGCGTTCTGGGCCTGCCTGGAGGCGATTCTCACAGCCCAGGGAGCCACCCGCCGAGGGAGCCCTGTGTCTGTCTTGGCCCAGAAGGGGGAGAAGCAGGAGGTTGTCACTGGGGTGCTGGATTCGAGAACAATGAGCCGCCCCTGCTCTGGCCCCTACCGGGCCGCGGGCTGGGTGGCCCGGCCCTGCCTCCCCTCTGCCCCTGGCCTTGTGCAGCTGCATCTCTTGTTCTGAATCTCACCAGAGCCTTGGCCACAGGGTAGTGTGGGAAATATAATTCTTTGACTTCCAGGAAGCCACCTCTGAAAAGGTGTGTGGGTGCTGAGGCCCGTCAGGCGTCCCCCACACAGCACGGCTCCCCTCCTCCGTGCTCCGCAGGGGGCTCTTCCGAGCACTCGTCCCATGGCTGGGGGACTTGCTGGGGTCTTGCTGGGGTCGCCCCCCCCCCGACCCGTCACTCTGTCCTGACTGCAGCCTCCTTGGGGGCAGGGCTGTGGCCTCCCCACTCCATCTCCCCGGTCCCCAGCACAGGACCAAGCGCCCACATGGAAACAAAGCGCCAGCTTCTGTAATCAGCGTCCTCTGCCCGCCTCCCGGCTCTCCATCGTTCCCTTCAGCAAGTGCTCGTGCGGCACCGGGCACTGCCTGCTGCTTAGCGAGGAGCTTCGGTTCTGGTTGAGAGCAGCAGACAGTACACAGCAGTCCAAGTCAGCAAGCAAGCGTGTCAGCTAGAGTTCAGTGCCACGAAGTACGTCAAAGCAGGGGACGGGACGGAGGGCCAAGGGCCAGTGGGCACATCCGAAGTGGCGCCCCGTGAGCCAAGGCCCTGATGACAAGGAGTCAGGCAGGCAATGACCAGAACAAGCAGCGTGTGCCAAGGGCCTGTGGCCAGGGTGAGCAAGATGGCAAAGAGGACAAGGGAGGCCGGAGAGTGGCCAGGGCCCAGGGCAGCCCTGCGGCCTGACGGGCTGTGGACGGTGTGTTTCATACTCCAGATGTGAGGGTCCGCTGTTGACGGTTCTTAAGGTTGGCCGTTTTACAACGTGCCTTCCATCGAGAGCGCGAGTCGGTGACCCCTTCCCTTTAATCTGGGCATCCTCGACAGATGGAACTATGGGAGTGCGATGTGACACTGTGACTCCCAGGGCCAGGGGCGCAAAGGTGGTTTACCTGCCACCTGGCTTTCTGTCCCCTGGTAAGAAGTCAGCCACCCTGAGCCGCCCCCCCCCCCCCCCCCCCCCGTGCTGCAGAGACCCAGTGGAGAGGCCACGGAAAGACCCCGGTTCTCCCCGCTCCAGCTGTCCCAGCCCAGAAACTGCAAGAAATCACGAAGGATTGTTGTTCAAAGCTACTATATTTGGGGATGATTGGTTTTCGCAGCACTAGTTCACCAGCAAAACCGAATTTGCATTTTAAAGTAAACTTCTTACTGGAATGGAACGTGCACAGAGAAATCCACAGATGGGCTCGATGCGACTGCCTGACGCGTCTGTGGGCGGAGTGTGCAGTGCTCCGCGGCTTGGCCTCTGCTACCCACGCAGCCCCTCCCCGGACCTGGCGCGGTGAGGTGGCCTGCCCGGCTGTGAGGCTGAGGGAAGGCGGTCACACGGTACCTGCGCCTTGTGCCTCCTCCAGTCTTCGTTACGCTCAGGTGTGCCCCGCGCACTGTTGCACACTCCGTTCGTTTTCATGGCAGGATGTGGCTCAAGTTCTTTATTCGTTCTGCGATCGAGGGGCGTGTAGCAGTTCTCGGTCTGTACCCTTCATCAATAGTGTAGCCGTGAATTCTCCAGCCCCGGGGGGAACACGTGTGTGTCTCTTGCACAGTGTTTGTTTGCACATCTGTTGCTCTGGGACGAAACACCCTAAAATGGAGCAGAGTAAAACAAATAACCGATTTCTTCTTTCTCAGCACCGGGAGCGTGGACGGGGCTTAGCTGAGCGGTTCTTCTGCTCCAGGAGACGCGGCTGGGGCTGTCGGGGGCCGGGCGTCTGAGATGCTCGCTCCCGCGGCTGGCAGCCTTCCCCCCCGAGAACTCGCCGGGCACATCGGCTTCAGAGAGCACAGCGGCCGGCTCCCCAGGGGCAGGGCCCGAGTCCCAGACCCTCCTCCTCGGCCTGAGCAAGGTGGGACGCTGCCCGGGCACACCCCAGGCTTTGGTGGGAGGGGCAGCGTGTGCCCAGGCAGAGGCCTCCCTGGGGGCCGGGTCCCCCAGGTGTGGGCCTAGCCGTGAGCTGCTGGGCTGTTTCCACGTGAGGGAGGTCGCTCTGGTTGCCGTGGATGGAGTCGTCAGCGCCTAGCCCACCACCCCCACCTCGACTGCTTGGTGGCAGAGTGTGGATGCCACTGGGCCGGCTGTACCCCCTCTACCCCAGACGCGGATCCTGCGGGACCGGCACGACGCACGCGGCTTAATGAGAACGCCCGCCACCCGTGCAGCACGGGCCCGTTTGCAAATGGCCTCCGTGCACACGAGCTCCCTTGCCAGTCACCTGGTGCACGGCTCCCGAGGCTCTTCTCAGAAGCGGGACCCCTGCGGGGTTCGGGACTTGATGGAAGGGAAACACTTGGTGCTTGGAGAGGTGAAGCGTGTGACCTCTGGGAGCATGCCCCGGGGACGTCGCCTGCAGGCCCTATGAGGCCGTTCCTCCATGCGTGCTTTGGGGGAGCCCAGCGTCAGAGGCCACTGTCCCTCCAGGGCCCCGGATAAGAGCACTGCACGTGTGCCCGTGGCGGAACGCCGAGCGGGACTCTCAACTGTTGGGCGGAAGATGCCGGAGCAGCTGGACACGGGGTCCAGGAAGGCTAGAGGCGGCCCCTGCGCCCCCACCAGCTGCCCGCAGCCCAGGCGGGCCGCTTAACCCCGCACCACAGAGGCAGGCGGCAGGTGGGCTCAGCCCCGCTGCCCTCCACGGTGCAGCCCCCAAAACCGGTGGGGAGGGCGGTTTGCCGGCGGTTATTACCCAACAACTCAAGCCGCCGAGCCGCAGGGCCCTGGTCTGCTTGGATGGAACCGATTTCTGCCCTTTGTCCTGGCGTCCAGTTCAGACTTTTCTCGGACAAAGAAGGGAAAAGGTAGTAGTTAAGGATGTGAAGCTGTAGATAGGCGTTTATTGATACATTTTATAACGATAGAGATCTAATTTACGTATGTCTTATGTGCTGATAAAGACAAAAGTCCAAGCCTACAAAGGGTTCCTCTTGTAATTTTTTCATTTCTTGAAACAATAAACAATGTGGCTAAAACAAACAGCCATTTTTTTTTCTTTCATAAAACATGCAGAAAGGGTTCAATTCACTTAAATGGATAAACCCGTTGCCAGCAGCGTAGAAGCCGAGAGCTGGGGCTCGGGGGCACCGACGTGTGGGGCGTGCTTCCGGGGAGTCTGTGCTTTGCTCGCTCCGAGCCGCGGCAAGAATCCCTCCCTCGGAAGCTGGTTCCTGGGCGGGAATGCCAATCCGCGCTTCCACTAGCTCACGATGCGCGCTGCGTCGAGGGGTGCCTCTGCTTCCCGGAGGCTCCTGGGAGCCCCTCTGCAGGCAGAGTCTCCCCTCTGCAGGGTGGGGTTCCACCCCCCAGGGCCCCGACCCCTGAGTCTCGGGCCACCCCCGTCAGCACCTGAAAATTCACCAGCTCTCATGGGATTCCCCAAATGACCAGGAGTCATTCCCATTTTACACATGGGGGAAACTGAGGCACAGAGCAGTTGAACCGCTTTCCCACGGTGGCCCGTGTGGGATTTTGTTTGGCTTTTGCACCTATGCTGCTGCTGGACTCCTGGAAAAGTCTGAAAATGATGCTGAATAAATACCTCTTTAAAAATGTGCTGCGTGAATGTATGTACGTGTGTACGTACTTAGGGGCTAGGCAGGGGGGTAAAGAGCTTATTAAAAAACAAAGAGACAAACACACGGTCCAAGGCACGGCCTGGCATGTGCAGGGTGCGCTGCGCCCCGCCAGGGATTTGCACCCAGGTGCCTCGTGGTTCCCCCTCTTCAAAGGCAGGGAGGGAAGAAGGGGGGTGCTCGGGGAGAGCGGCCTCTGCGGCTCCTGCTGGGCCCTGCCCCCACCTCCCCGGGCCTGGCTCCTTTGGTCTCTCCAAAGGTCCCTTCCCTGGAGGGGCGCCTGTCCCATCACTTGCGTCACAGCCTGTGGTTTCCTCCAAATCACGCTGTAATCTGTCTGTCTGCCCCCTGGGGATGTCAGCACCCTAAGGTGGGGTGGCAGTCCCCACAGCACCCGGCAGGGCTGGCTCTGAGGACGGGCTTCGTCCCCCACACGGGCTGCAGATGGGTGGCCGTGGCTCTGGGCAGCCCCTGGGGCATGCCCTCCGGGAGGTCCAGGGGTGCAGGCGGCCCGACCGGCAGGACAGGGTGCACCGAGCGCACGGGCAGAGGCTCCCGCGTCCAGCCTTGCTTGTGGGGCTGGTGAAGGAGCCTCCACAAGGGCGCGGCAGTGACCCCTGTCCAGGACGAGGACGCCGGGGCTCGGGGAGCTCAGGCCGCTTGGCCGTGAGCAGACAGATGCGCCGTGGATTCCGAGCGCAGGTCTTGACGAAGCTCCAGGGGCAGAGGGGCGGGCCTCCGCGGCTGGCCGAGCCCCCACTGCCCCCAGCGGGGAGAACAGGGCTCCCGTGGGAGGGCCGGCCAGCTTGGGGCCCCCTGCCGCCTTCCTTCCACCTGGGGAGGTCAGGGTGCAGCGGCCCTGCTGCTGCGCTCCGGGAGGGGCTTCCGAGGGAGAACTCGATGGGTCCCTGGACTTGGGGGAGCGAGGTGGCAGGGAGAGAGGGGTCAAGGGCTGCAGCCCCGAGGGTGGGGGCCGGGTATGTGCTTCCTGATCAAATGAGGGTTGTTGGACCTCCTGGGGAGGCGGTTGGGACCGTGGAGGGACCCGAGAGCAGCACTGGGTAGGGGATCGGGGGTGGGGGATTGGGGGTGGGGGGCTGTCCAGCTGCGGGAGAAGCAGCTTATCCAGGCAGGTACGACCTGTGCTTCCCAGTAGCACATCTTCTAGAAACCCCTGGAAGATCCTGCAAGGATGTGGTTCTGCTTGGGGCAGATGCCAGGACGGAGGCCAGTGCTGGTTCTGCCTGGGCCCCTTCCTCTCCCCGGTTCCCACCCTGAGAGCTCTGAGCTGGGACGGGACAGGAGGGAGGTGGGGAGGGGGCGACACCCTCTCTCTGCTCCCATCTCTGAGGCTGTAGCAGGGGAGAAGAGAAGCTGGAGGCTGAAGGTCAGAGTTCAGATTTCTGTACTTTTGAAATAGTAAGACGACTCGATTGTTAGGCCAAAATATATTCAACTAAACAAAGCCATAGAAACATCCAGAAACAGGGAGCAAGCTATTGACAGAGTTTAACAGTCTAAGAGGGGAAAGCGGATATTCTTTACTGCTTGTTTTCCCCAGAGTCTATGTGGTTGATGAAAAGGATTTTGCAATCCAAACTAATGGTTATGAAGAATTCACAATTTCTAAAGGAGTTACACTATATAATTGTGAAAAAATTCCAACAGGGAATAAAAAAAAAAGGACACCAACACAGATTAAATGCCTATAGCATGCCCTATACTTGGCTTCTTTTAATTCTTCCAACCTTCGGCAGAATGGCCCCTTGGGTGTTTGAGAAAAACTGAGCTCAGAGACGTTGAGGAGCTTGCCCAAGGCCACACAGCTAATGCAGGGCCGAGCCGGGCCTTGATCCCAGAGCTCTCTGATGCTGTACCTACTGGACTGTGTTGTCCCAATATCCCACGGGCTCTGCTAGGAGCCGAGCCCCCTCCCTGAGAATCTGGGCAGGTCGTGGACAGTCTCTGCTAGCAGAGATTAGCAGGATGACGGTGTGTGGCTTCCGAGGTGGGCTCCCCTGGCCATGCTGGGGGGGAGCCCGGGTGGATGGTGGAGAGGCCGCACGGAGGGGCCCGGGGCCCTGGCCGGATGCTCAACCCGGAGCTGGCGCTGGCCCATGCCGTCTTGCAGGAGGGTCCCGTGGCCCTGGCCAGCCGTATGGTGCGGGGACGAGCCTTCCCTGCCGGCCCGGGCCGTCTTGCAGGTTTGTGCACCCAGTGGCCACCGGCCTTGACGTTGTGGGGAGGCACAGGAGGGCTGAGGCCCCCAGAGCCCACGCCCTCCCCGTGGCTGCACGTGGACCCCAGGTGGCTGCAGGAGGGGCGCGCACCCCGGGACGCGTTGACAGGAGCAGAAGCGGGTAACTGAGGACAGAGGTTCTGGAAAGACAGCCTCTGGAAGGTGGAGATCCGCAAGAACATCCTGACATCAGCAGGAGAAGGCCCTTAGCCTCTGCTCCAAGCAAAGCTGAACGAAGAAGAGAGCGTGAGCGCTTGGGACGGAGGATGTGCTCTCTGGACACATGCCTTTAGTTGAGGTTCTTTCCCTCTCTCCCTGAATCCGATCCGTCCTGTGTTGAAAAACATGTTGGAGAAATTGTTTCCTTATCATGGTGAATTTGATTTGCATCCAGAACATCTAGATTAAGGTATCAGACTTATTTTTACATGAAGGCATCAGCTTTTAAAATGAATATATTGTGTGTGTGGTGAAGGTTAAATATATATTCCTTCAGAGATGAGTTTTGGTTGGGCCTTAGAAAACATTTTTTTTTAAAAAATTAGGCATTGTAATCAGGTAGCTCTAAAAACAACTGCACTCTTTTCCATGCATACAGCCAGCGCAGGCCCAGGGACAGAAATCCCTGGAAACGCCACTCTGAAGTGTGATTTTCACCGTTTGTGATGGGGACAGACTGCCCATCTTGGGGCTCCTTCTCAGTCCTTTGACATTTAAGTGTTTAAAAATTATCTGCTCTTTTTTAATGAGAGCAGTTGCAGGTTTAGGGAACAGGACATCGAGTCTTCTCCCTGGCAAAACCTCTGAAGTTCAGGCGAGACCACCCGCTCTGCCAGCGGGGCCCCTCGGGCCCCAAGCCCTCAGAATGAGCAGCTAACTTTCCTAGGGCTGTTTCCACGCAGCAGGCACTGAGCTAAGAGCTTTATATGTCAGCAGGTGTTGTCTGTGCGCATTTCAGCGGAGAGGAAACCGAGCTCAGAGAAGTGAGACACTTCCCTGCGTTCCCCCAGCTCGGGGGTGGGAAAGTGAGGGCGGACCCCCGCAGACTGCCCGAGGCTGCCCTCTCCACAGGCACCTTACTCTCCCACCTACCGCTGAAACAATCGGGGAAATACCAAGGGAGGAAGGAAGTGGGTCAGTGAGTCTGCCTGGGGGGGTGAGGGGGTCAGATGGAGGAGGCACAGACTGCAGGGACAGGGCATCAGGACACAGAGGTGAGATGGACGCTGAGTTAGTCGGCCCAAGGGCTGCTGATGCGAAATGCCAGAAGTCTGTTGGCTTTTACAAGGGGTATTTATTTGGGGTAGGAGCTTAGAGACACCAGGCCATAGAGCATAAGTTCCTTCCCTCCCCAAAGTCTATTTCCACGTGTTGGAGCAAGATGGCTGCCGACGTCTGCGAGGGCTCAGGCTTCCTGGGGTCCTCTCTTCCAGGGTCTTGCTTCTTTTTGGGTTCAGGGTTCCTCTCTTCCCAGGGCTTGCTTCTTTCCAGGCTTAGGGCTCCTCCCTTCCTGGGGCTCCAGCTTAGGGCTTCAGCATCAAACTCCAACATCAAACGCCCTCCAACTCGGTCCTTTGCCATGTCTGTGGGTCCCCACCCACCAAAGGGTGGGGACTCAACGCCCTCCTGGCCCAAGAGGTTTACACAATTGCTTAACCAACGAAACCTATAGATCCAATATAATCTAAGATGCCCAGGGGAAAAGATCAGTTTACAAACATAAGCCAGTATTTCTTTTTGGAATTCATCGATAATAGCAAACGGCTGCAGATGCTGTTGCTTCTGGGCTCACCGTGGCCTGTGTTGGGTCCGGGCCGGGGAGGCGGTGATGCCCCACTGCTTTGCCCCGTCACGCCCGCTGCTGCACTTTATGAGGGTGTTGATAAATCGGAGCTCGTGTTCCCAGGAAGGGGGGGGGGTGCAGAGGCCCACGTCTTAAAGCACACTCGCGTAAGCGCCGCTGCATCGGAGAACGAGAACATTTCCATGGCTCCAGAAAGTTCTGTTCCTCTTCCCAGACAACCCAGGCACACCCGGCCGTGCCTTCTTAACATTGCCCTTGGGGCGGCTGGAGTCCCTGCCTTCCTCCTCCGGAGACGATGCTTTGTTCTGACGGTGGAGTGGACAGAAGGAGAGGACAGGCCCCCCGTCCCTCTGGGGGGATGGCCTGTGCTGTCCTCCCCGTTTCCTTCGCCTTTCAGGAAGGAGCGGCTGGTCCGCGCTGGCTGATGGCCGCGGGGGAGCGTCTTCTAGCACGCCAGCCTGGGGTCGGCTCCCCGCGGCCCTTCCTCCGGGGCCCGTGTGACCCTCCACCGCGAGAATGGGCTGCACGACGCTTCTCCACTCGGTCCTTCGTGGACCTCCAAGTGCTCAGAACTAGGGCACAAAGCGGCCACGCTGGCAGGGGGGTGGGTTTCTAATGGGCGATTTGCCGTCTCGTGCATTTCGAGGATCTCTGCGCATGCGCCTTCCGTTTGGCCGATGAGTGCGTTGGTAACAGCCTCGTATTTGTAGGAGCACGTCAAAATGCACGTCAGTGTGGGAGGGAAACTGACCCTCGGGTAGTGACAAGTCATCTTATTTATTCTGGTTTTTAGGTTAAATGGCCCCCACGTAGGAGCCTGTGTTCTCTGGGAACGGCACGACAGAGCCTCGTCCGGGCAGTTCCCCCCTTGCTTTGTTCATTTCGGAGCCTCCTGCCAGGCCCCCAACCAGACCCCACCCCCCCTGTTCTCTGGCTCCGAAACAACAGAAAACAAACGGCCCTCGGCGGGAGGTGGGTGCTTCCCCCCGCCTCCGCAGCGAGCTCACGCATTCATTCACTCGTTCAGCAGCCATTCGTTCATTCCGCCAACCATCAATAAACAGCGTGCGCGGAGCGCTTCCGCGGGGCCGGGTCGCGGGCTGGAATTTGTCAGGCACCATCTCTGCGGCCGCGCTGCCGTGACACGGGGCCAGAAGGTGTGACGCTGTTGTCAACACAGCGCAAATGGACCCACGAGGAGGGGAAACCGCGCTCCACCTCAGCGGCGCTCTCGGGGAAACGCAAATGAGAAGCACCAGCCCCTGGTTTTCAGCCATCGCAGTGGACCAGTTACGGATGGGCGAGTCCGGAGCCGAACTCTAAGGCAGGTGACCCAGAGGTGCTCTTAAAATTTGAAACGCAGGCGGTCTCTCGTTTGAAAATCTTCTGAACCGGAGCAAGGGGGTCGAGGCAGGGCCCCTGGGCCTCTGTTGGCAAGCGGCCAGCACGCAGAGACCGCGGCAACGCTCGCCTTGTTGGTCACCTGATCGGGGAGGAGGGACTCGCCCACCCGGCCAGGGCCCAGGGGCCTGGGCACGCCCCCGCCGTGCCTCCCACCCTCTCCCTGCAGAGCTGGGGGCTGGCCGGGCACCGCCCGGAGCTGCCGGCCTGGCGCTCCCAGCCCATTCGCTGAGAATTCCCCGTGCGTCGGTGGACACGCCGGCGTTCCTGCCAGTCATTCTCCACGTCTGAGCCAGTCAATTTGGTGAAATATCAGAGCCTCCACCGTTCCCACGGGGCAGGCTAAGTCACTCGCTGGGTCCCCTGGCTTGTAAGAGGAGGGGGCGGGATTTGAACCCAGGATCCGTGCCCTGGGCCCGAAAGCCCATGCCAGCCTAAGATGTCACCGTCCGTCCCTCTGCGAGACGCAGGGCCGGCAGCTGGGGCATCCCGGCCTCAACCCTAAATTCCTCTTTCCACAAACGCGCGCCTCTGTCCCATTGCCTGACGTGCCCGTCTCCAGCGCAGGCCACCAGCGCCCCGTCTCCGTCCCTGGAGTGTAGTGACAATTTGTGCGTGCTGATCGCTTTGGAGGAACACGAGAAGGATTTTTAAAGTGCCGGTTTCTTTTTTTCCAATCGATTTTATGTTTTCAGTGGGGTCACCCTAAAACAACCTAGTATCCACAACTTAAATCCAGTGGGGCGAAACGCTCTCGTCTCCTTTCAGCCATCGTGCTGTCGCTTTGGATTTCATGTTCCAAGGCCGTGGAGGAGAGGACGCAGCTTTTAGGAGAAATTCTAAAGAAATAAGTGGTGTGCATTTTGGGCACGAGGGCTACGTCGTTCTGGACATGGAGACGCAGGGCAGCGACCCCAGCGTGCGTTCTTGCACGTGATGTTGGCACGGTCAAAGCCGCTCTGACAGCGCCTCCGGAGGGGACGGTGACTGGGTGCTCTGCAAACTGGAAGCAATTAGCCCTCCCCGAGCCCGAGCAGGCCCTGCTTGGGAACACTTCCCAAATGTGGGAAGGACCTGGTTTTAGAGGAGCGGAAAGACAACGCTCCTGGACCTGCAGACTTGAACTTCATTCCGGCCTGCCGCAGCCGTGGAGGGTGATGGGGCCAGCGCGGGTCAGCCTTCCGAGTCCCCCACCTGGGCCCCTGGCTCCCCGGGGAGGGGTCTCCGGGGCGCCGTGCCCTGCAGCCCTGGCCTCGCCCAGCCCGGAGCCAGGTCTGCCCACGGAGGCCACGCTCCAGGCCGGGCCTGCGAAACTGGAGCCTCCGCCGAGACCAGCGCGCCACGGAAACCACGACCAAATTGCTCCCTTCCTCCTCGCGCTCGGCTCCCGGGCAGCTCCAGCGGGCCCTCCAGACAAGAGAGCATTGTGGCCTGCGCCTGCTCCCGCCCCGGCCACAAAGGGGGCCTTTCACGGCTGCTAATTGGGGAGGGCGGGCCGCGCGGCCTGCTCATTAGCCAGCTCGGGGCGCCCCGGCCTGCTCGGCTTGGGGGCAGCCCTGCTCCCTGCAGCCGCCCTGGTCCAGACAAGCCCTTGGTTTGACTTCCAGCAGGGCGCTGTCCTGGCCATGGCAAGCTGGCTCGTCGGGGAGAGAGGGCGCTGGGTGCCAACGGAGGCGGCGGGGACGCCTTGGAACCTTCATGCAGAGAAGTCGTCTCCTTCTGGCCAGCGGGCTACGGGCAGAGGGAGGGCTCGTGGCACACACATCTGCAGAAGCACATGCAAGGCGAGACGACTTTGGCCACCCCAGGGGCACGTGCGTGTGCATGGCTGTGTGGCCATGTGGCCGTGTGTGTGCATGGGCATGTGGCCATGTGTGCATACAGGTGTGTGCATGGGTATGTGGCCATGCATATGCAAGTAAGTGTGCAAGAGAATGTTCATGGGTGTGTGGGCATGTGTGTGTGCACAGGCATGTGGCCGTGCATGTGCATGAGTGTGAGCTGTGCGTGTATGCACATGCAGGTGAGTGGCTATGCCTGTGTGCACGTGTGGGTGAGTGGCCGTGCGTCTGCATGTGTGTGTGCATGGGTGTGTGGTCATGTGTGTGCATGTGTGTGTGCATGGGCATGTGGCTGTGCATGTGTGCGTGTGTGAGCAAGTGGCTGTGTGCGTACCCGTGGCAGTGTGTGTGCATGTGTGCATGAGTGCATGGGAGTGCAGCTGTGTGAGTGTGTGCATGCATGGGTGTGCATGCGTGTGTGTGGGCAGGGGCGTGGGTGTTGGGGACGACATCAAATGTCACTGCTTTCAGCAGGGCACGGCCCCGCAGGGTAACTGGGTCTAGGACTGCCGCCTGCCAGGGCGTAAGCGGCTGCACGTGCCCCGGGCTGTTCTGGTAAAATCAGCGCTGCTCTCTTTCCACCGTGCCGAGTGGGTCCCGGGCCAGGAGGAGGGGGCAGCTTCCCCGGCCCCCAGGCAGGGCGCTGGTCTGCCTGGGGCTGCAGCCCTGGGAAGGCCGAGCATCCAGGAGGGCCTGGGGAGGAGGTCAGAGCAGAGCCCTGTGGAACCCCTGCCACCTGCTCGGCCTGGGTGACCACGCCAGCCCCTTAGGTGGGCCCGGCGGCCTGGCGACCTGCTGAGGTGACCATTCCAGCACATTCCCTGTCATTCCAGAAGCCAATATTTGGTCCCTGGAGACAGGGTCCCCTGCCCTTTGATCGGCAGCATTAAAAACAGATGAAAATGAATGGAAACGCAAGTACAGGCGGGCTGGGCAGGAGGGAGCCTTCCCGTGTGGGGGGGCACCGCAGAGAACGTCGGGGCGTCTCCAAGACAGAGCGTCGAAACGGGACTTGGCAGAGAGGGGGAGCGTACACCGGAATTCTGCCCCCGTATGGCATGACGAAAGAGAAGTTTAACACGAGGTTCAGGACTTTTTTTGAAGTGTTTTCAAAAATCACCCTCTTGGGAAGTGGATGTGGCTCAACAGATAAAGCATCTGCCTACCATGTAGGAGATACAAGGTTCAAACCCAGGGCCTCCTGGCCCGTGTGGTGAGCTGGCCCATGCGCAGAGCTGCCGTGCAAGGCTTGCCGTTCCATGCAGGGGTGTTCCCACATAGGGGAGCCCCACGTGCAAAGAGTGTGCCCCACAAGGAGAGCCGCCCCACACAAAAAATGCAGCCTGCCCAGGAATGGCACCGCACACGTGGAGAGCTAACACAGCAAGATGACACAACAAAAAAGAGACACATCCCAGTGCTGCCTGATGAGAATACAAGTGGACACAAGAACACACAGCGAATGGACACAGAGAGCAGACAACAGGGGGCGGGGGGAGAGAAATAAATAAAAAATAAATCTTTAAAAAAAGTCACCCTCTCTGCACTTTGTTGCATCAAGGTCTTTGGCCGTGTGGTGCAGGTAGACTAATGGACTTCTCTGAGCCTCTTTGCTTTCGCAGTGTGTCAAATGGGGATAATAATAACAGTAGCGGCGTCGGGCACCCCTGGGGGATTGTTGGAAGGACGGCGCGCTGTGCTGGGGGTACTGCCCAGAACCATCCTCACGCCACAGATATTCACGGCAGCGTCATATTTGGCTCTTTTGTTATTTCCCTTTTCATTTTCATCCCTTTCTTAAAATCATACAATTTTCTTTTAGAAATAAAGAGCAACAGCCGTGGTGGGCTGAGCTGCAGACCCCGGTGTGGCCAGCTCCTCGGGCCCTGTAAGCAGGATCTTCACGCTGCCCCTTCCATGCAGGACGGCCCCAGGCCAGACCGGGCTCTGATAGGATTCCGGGTCCTTTAGGAGCAGAGCGGAAGTCAGAGGGAGAGGGAGGCCACGGGAGCAGCTGGGAGCCGGAGCCAGCGGAGCCGAGGGGAAAGGCCACGCGGCCACGTGTGGCGCCGTGGATGGAAAGCCCAGGCCCCGGGATCTCACACGGCCAGCCCAGAGTGCCACTGTCTTCCAGAGGGACACGTCGGCTCTCTGACGCCTCAGTTTTGGACTTCAGAGGGACCAGCTGCTCCCTGCTGTTTAAGCCAACTGTGGTATGATATTGGCTTTGGCAGCCGGGAAAGGAAGGCCGGCCCTCCGTGAGGCCTGAGGCCTGCAGAGCAGGAAAACAGGCTGCCCGGCCGACTGCAGCTGTCTCGCTCTAATCGCACGGGGGTTTGAGGTCTGCTGGCAGCTCTACGGGAGGACAGGCCCCGCGGCCCCCCGCCTGCGGCCCCCGGGCTATGCGGCCGTCCCTGGCCAGGCTCTATCGTTCCTCGCAGCTTGTTTTCTGACTCAGCGTCTGGTCCATCGGGGCGAAGGCTCCACGTGCACTGAAAGAATGCCCCGCCTGCAGTGGCCGAGGGAGGGTCGCGCCGCGCAATGAGCTCTAAGTGCTCGCAGAGTTGTCCAGGTCTTTTTTATATTTGCTCATGTCTTTTGTCTACTTGTTCTGTCCGTTGCTGAGAGAAGCGTCTTAAAATTTCTGGTTATGATTGTAGTTTTCTTTATTTCTGGTCCTTTTTTAGTGTAAACATTTGCTTCATGACATTTTTTTTAATTAACACATTTTAAAAAATTAAAGTTAATAGATCACGTAGAACGTTACATTTAAAAAACATGAGGTTCCCATATAACCCATTTCCCACCCCTCCACCCCTATCATTTTTGTAAATTGTATTTTTTTGAAGATACATACATCACAAAAAAGGTTACATTATAGAAAACATAAGAGGTATCTACAGATTTACCTATTGGCATAGGGCAATGTATATATTTATTTTGATTATAATTTGTATATATATAATTTATGTGTGTATATATGTGCCTTTGTGTATATACCTGTATATATCTCCGTGCTCATGTGGTTACATCCATGAGTATATCTGTGTATATCTCCACGCTTGTGTCGTTATATATGGCTGTATACTGTATATCTCCATGTGTGTGTGGTTGTATATGGCTGTATACTGTGTATCTCCACGCATGTGTGGTTGTACATGGCTGTATACTGTGTATCTCCACGCGTGTGTGGTTATACATGGCTGTGTACTGTGTATCTCCACACGTGTGTGATTGTATATGGCTGTGTACTGTGTGTCTCCACGCGTGTGTGGTTGTACATGGCTGTATACTGTGTATCTCCACGCGTGTGTGGTTATACATGGCTGTGTACTGTGTATCTCCACACGTGTGTGATTGTATATGGCTGTATACTGTGTGTCTCCACGCGTGTGTGGTTGTACATGGCTGTGTACTGTGTATCTCCACGTGTATGTGGTTGTAGGCTGTATACTGTGTGTCTCCACGCGTGTGTGGTTGTATATGGCTGTGTACTGTGTATCTCCACACGTGTGTGGTTGTATATGGCTGTGTACTGTGTATCTCCACGTGTATGTGGTTGTAGGCTGTATACTGTGTGTCTCCACGCGTGTGTGGTTGTATATGGCTGTATACGGTGTATCTCCGTGCATGTGTTACACGTGGGTGTGTGTATATACTGCACACTCCCACCCCCATGTCCCATCGGCCCACTTTTAGCACCTCCGTCCATCATAAATGACCATTTTAGTCTTCCAGAGTTACTCCGTGCACATAAAGAATGAAATACGTACACCCTCCCCTCCCCGGCACGAAAGCCGGCGCCTTGTGTCTTGTCTTCTGCGCGGGGCTCCCGGAACGCTGCGTCTTGGCAGTCACCCATCGATGTGTGAGGAGCCTCTCTGTTCCCTGTTGCGTTGTGTGCTCTCCCGCCAGGGTCTAAGCGCCCTCCCTCGCGCTTCTGCCCGCCCGGCTCCCCCTTCCCCTCCCTCGCTCGCCCACAGCGCTGACCAGGAGCCCGCGTCTCGGGACGGCCCCCTCTCCCACACGCGGTGGGCTCCTGCGTCTTGTGTTCTCCTCCTTTCCTCCTGGACGCGGGGCTCCAGGAGGCCGCGGGCGCACGGCTCCGCCCCAGCAGCCGCGCAGGACGCCGTGTCAGGGCTTCCGTGCAAACGCCCGTGGAGAGAGCGAGGCTTTTCACAGCCATCGCTTCCGTAGGAGGCCCTGTAGTCTGTTCACGGCTGGGCCAGATGGAGCTAGACTTCGGACAATTACCCGGCTTCAGGAAAATGGGAAAACAGCAGCCAACACGAGGAGCTTATCATGGGCCCAGCTCTATTCTGCATTGCATATTTAATCCCGTGAACTTGGCAACCACATTATGAGGTCTGAAACGTTATTATCCCCCTTGTGTAATCTTCAAGGCACAGAACGGTTAAGTAACTTGCCCAAGGTCACACAGCTGAGATTCAAGTGCAATAATCCATCTCCAGGTTATCGAGAGGGTTAATTTAGGCATGTCAGGACACACAATTTAGGCAAGGGCCTGGCATGTAGTGGGTCCTGTTCAGATCTTAGTTTTTGTCAACCTTACTTTCCCAAGGCATTGGAATATGGCCCCCCCTGTCTAAGTGGAGAGAAGGGAGAACTGGAAAATTCCGTGCACGCTTATAAAAGTCAAAGATTCAAATTTGTCCCGTCAGGCTTTTTAAAGGCTCCAGGTCTGCGGGGGAGGAGGGGCGGCCGGGCAGGGCCGCCGGGGCCAGGTGGCAGAGGCGGCCGGGCGGGTGAAGTGGGGTCAGCCCCGTGCGGAGCCAGCCGCCGGGGCCCCGGGGCTGACTTCGCTCAGGGTGCCACCCGTGTGAAATGTGCAGACGATTTGCAGTCCCCTCGCTCGTCTGTGCAGCAAACAGAGAGGCAAAGACGTTGGCAAGCTTGTTTGGGCAAAGGGAAAAACACAAAGCACCCACCGCAGAAATCGCAACAATATTGCTAAGCACCGCTGTCGCTAACAGGTTAGCCAGCCCTGGGGTCCAGGCGACCGAGCTCCTCGGCTGCAGGCGGTTCCTGACGGCCGCGCGATCGCCAAGCCTCCCTGGGCACGCGGGAGAAGGAGCCTTCCCTCGCCTTCCAGCCGGGCCGAGTGGGCTCTCCCAGGGCTTTGGCCATGGCTCTGGCCTCCTGAACTGGGTAGACCCGGCTTTGGCATGCCCTGGTCGTGACCGGCTGGTCCAAAATCCACTGCCCGGTCAAGGCCACGGCACCAGAAAACCCGCTTCAGGGTGCCGGCGAGGCTGCCCCGGCCCTCGGGGACCCTGCACCCTCCTGGGTCGAGGTCCCCGTCGCCATGGAAACGGCCGGGGGATGAGACAAAGAGGGGAGCATCACTGTCAAGAGGGAATGAGTCACAAATGCTCTCTCGATGGTTCTCTTTGAAAGAAATGCACACAGCCAGACCGACTTTAATTAAAGACCTTGTCTTTGTAATCAGCGCAGCCACAAACGAGGGCAAAAGCTGCTTTCATGTGGCATCATAGACACAGAGCCCCACTCGTTTCCCCATAAAAGGATAAGGATTTTTTGTGTGTGCAAATAAGAACATTGTTGGTTCCCAACAATATGGGTTCGCACACCTCCAAGCACCAACTTTTGTAAAGTATAAAATTGCAAAGCGCCCTCACTGCCGGACGGAGACCACCTTTTAAAATTTTTTGTTATTTTACTCTATTGTTTTAATTATTTCTCTTCCCTCCCCCTGCCCCCCCCCTCCCCCCGTTGTCTGCTCTCTGTGTCCATTCGCTGTGTGTTCTGTGTCCGCTTGCCTTCTCGACGGCACCGGGAATCTGTGTTTCTTTTTGTTGCGTCATCTTGCTGCGTCAGCTCTCTGTGTGTGCAGCGCCATTCCTGCACAGGCTGCACATTTTTCACGCTGGGCGGCTCTCCTTGCAGGGCGCACTCCTTGCGCGTGGGGCTCCTCTATGCAGGGGAATCCCCTGCGTGGCACTGCACTCCTTGCGTGCATCAGCACTGCACATGGGCCAGCTCCACGCGGGCCAAGGAGGCCTTGGGTTTGAACCCCAGACTTCCCATGTTGTAGGCGGATACCCCATCTGTTGAGCCAAATCTGCTTCCCTCTTTTTTTTTTTAAGATTTATTATTTATTCC
Source organism: Dasypus novemcinctus (assembly GCF_030445035.2). NCBI lineage: Eukaryota > Metazoa > Chordata > Mammalia > Cingulata > Dasypodidae > Dasypus > Dasypus novemcinctus. Next base: position 3,614,428 of record NC_080690.1, read on the forward strand.
CCTCCGCCCCCATTGTCTGCTCTCTGTGTCCATTCGCTGTGTGTTCTTCTGTGTCCGCTTGCCTTCTCAGTGGCACCGGGAATCTGTGTCTCTTTTTGTTGTGTCATCTTGCTGCGTCAGCTCTCTGTGTGCGGCGCCACTCCTGGGTGGGCTGCACTTTTTCCACGTGGGCAGCTCAATGTAGGGCGCACTCCTTGTGCGTGGGACTCCCCTATACGGGGGACACCCCTGCGTGGCATGGCACTCCTTGTGTGCATCAGCACTGCGCATGGGCCAGGTCCACACGGGTCAGGAGGCCCTGGGTTTGAACTTGGACCTCCCGTGTGGTTGGCGGACGCCCTGTCTGTTGGGCCACACCCGCTTCCCCTAACAGGCTCTCGATGGAAGCACACGTGCAGGGAAGTGCAGCTCTCGAGGGACAGTGCACCGAGTCACTGCCCGCTGGCCGCCCGTGCAGCCAGCCCCCAGGTCAGGACACCAAGGAGGGCCACTCCCCATCGTCCCCTCGGCCCCAGGCCTGGTCATTTTGCACAGTGTTGCCAGGTGCACGTGCCCCAGAAGAGGGGGACGGCGAGGGAGAGCTCAGAAGCCAGGCTGGCCGCACGCGTGAACGAGCGACTGAGGAGCATCGTGAGCTCTTCGTTGCTCACTTTTTACCATGAACTCCAGTCATTCTGGAAACAGACAGTGACTCAGAACAAAGGACAGAGGCGTGCCGATTCAGGTGAGGTCAGCGGGAGCCCGGGTGCCGTCACGTCCTGGGTTTCTGTTGAGCCTAATTCAATCAACCGATCCCATAACAGGCACAAAACAAGAATCGGAGGTCGCCGCTCCCCTTTGGGGTCTGGCCACGGGCGCGCACGGTCAGTGTTGCTGGACAGGTGGACGGGCCTCCAGCCAGCATCCCGCTGGGTGGCGGTGGCTGGTGGGCACTGCTGCTTTTACAGGGGACCGGGCGGTCTGGGCTCTGGCCCCTCAGCCGGGGGTGTTCGACACAGGCCGAGGGGACACGGGGGCCCTGAAGGACTCTGTGCTTCTCCCAGTAATATCCCAATATCCCAAGGCTTCCCGGGCCTCCAGCCTTTGCCCGCATCCCTCCCCCCCATGGCCAACACGTCCTCAGGCTTCTCCTCTGGACGCCACCCCTGGACCCCCAAGACTGGGTTAGGGGCCCCTCTGTGTAACCGGTTCTCCTTGCCCATCATGTATTGTAATCACCTCTTGTACGTGCTTTAAGTGTGCTCAGCTGGAAATAATAGAAACCCAAATTAACAATAGCTTCAAGAAGATAGATGTTTTTTCCTTTCACATGAAAATCTGGAGGAAGGCAGTCCAGGGCTGGTGCAGTGCCTCTGCTCCAGAAGTCCTCAGGGCTTCTGACTTCTCACTCTGCCAATGTCAGCCCAAGCGCCTTTGTTAAAAATGGCCATTGCAGCTCCAGCCATCACATCCACATCCCAGCCAGTAGGAAAGAGGACTGCCAGGAAGAAAGGGCAGAGAGAGGCCTGGTATCGGCTGTTTTCTTTTCCTTAAGATAACGTTTATATTATTATTTTTACAAACATTCAACCCACCAAGCCAAAACTTTCTTCCACTGTGTTTTTTGTTGTTATTTGTTTGTTTTTAGAGCAATGGTCCACTCACTCCTGCTTAATCTTTCTGGCCAGATGTAGACATGTGGCCACAGCTTACTACAAAAGAAGATGGGAAATGTAGTATTGGTTTGTTTGTTTGGTTTTGTGTTTTTTTTTAGGAGGTACTGGGGAATGAACCCAGGACCTTGTACGTGGGAAGTAGGTGCTCAACCACGGAGCAACATCTGCTTCTGGAAATGTAGCTTTAATTCTGGGTAGTTGCGCACCGGGAGGGGGTAGCAGATATGGGGGGCAGCGCAGTGTCGGCCATGCTGTCGTTCAATCCTCGTGCTTGGCACAGGCTGGGGCGGTCGAGGGTCTCGGCAAAGGCGTCATGCTTGATCGGATAGATGAATGGAGGAAAGGGGTGACCCAGCAGGGCCTCCTGGGAGAGTGGGCCCGGTGGCCCTTGGTTTAGCTGAAACTTGCCGAGCAGGCCTGGGGGCCGTGCCCCCCCTGGCTGGGCTAAGAGGGCTCTGGAAGTTTCGTTTCCTAGAAACCCGAGGGTCCCGGCGGCGGCCAGGTGGGGGGCGCTGGCCGAGGTCCCCTTGCCTTTCCTCTGGCCCCGTGGGAGTGTCCTGTCCTTCCGGGGCTCACGCAGGACTCCAGCGGGTGATCCCCGCCACCCCCGACCCTTCCGTGTGGCTGGGACCTGGCTGACGGGTGGGCGGCGCGGCCGTCTTGCACAGTCCCGTTAGCAGCAGGCCCCCTGACAGGAGACTCGGGGCGGTTCGTTTTGGGGACTGAGCTAGGGGTGAGGGGAGTAGAGGGGTGGGGTGGGGGGTTGCTTGCAGCATGGGAGCCCTTGGACTCTGCAGAAGGGCAGGGACCCCCCACCCACGGCCCCATGCGGCACCGCGCCTGCGGCTCCTGGGGTTCTCCTGAGACCGACACACCAAGGACCCCCGACCCCCTCCTGGCCAGAAAGTATGAGGGGCCCCGGTACCCACCTCCCTCCTCACCCGGGAGGGTGGAGAGAGGCATCTGCTGAGAGCCGGGGGGATTTGGGAGTCTAGAGGGGAAACTGAGGCTCAGAGGGGGGCAGGAGTTGAGCGCTAGGGCTAGACCTGAGACCCCGGCTCCAGGTCTGTGATGTCCTCGTTCAGGGGCTCCACGGGGCCCATGGGCAGCATGCGTCGTCTTGCCTCGGTGGGGCCAGGACGAGCACAAGGCCCAGGTGTGCAGAGCGGCCATGGCCTCAGCTCCGGGGGGCTCAGGCCCTTGCTTCCCTCTCTCCCCTGCCCTGTTGACGGGGTCGGAGGGAGGACTCCCACAGAGCCCCTCTGCCTTCTTTCTGGGGAAACCGAGCACCGGGCCAACCCCCGAGAGAGCAGCCCGGGCTCCGCCGCGGAGGCTGCAGCTGGCCCTCCGGGGTCTTCGCTGCCCGTGACATGGCTGCTGCCCCCGGGGCGCTTCCTCTGCCGACCCCACACGCTGGGGCCTCTGAGAAGGCATCGGCCAGGAACAGAAGCTCCTGAGAGCCCAAAGCCCCAGGGGACCCACCGATGGCCGGGGACACTGGACGAGAGCTGGCCTGAGGGAGCGAAGCAGCCCCGACCAGGTTGTGTGGCCCCAGCACACCCGAGACCCCTCTCTGTGCACCAGCGGGCTCGTGCTCGTGGGCGGGCGGACGACCTGCCATGAGGCCACCGTCCTGCAGAGGCATCCTGCTGGTTTTAGAAATTCTTCGTCGGATGCAAAGCCTCCTCCGCAGCCAGACCCCCTTGTCCCCTCCCAAGGGCAGCTGGCACCAGCCTGCCTGCCCCACGCGTGCCTAGTGTGCAAGGGTCAGGGGTCACCCGGAAAGGCTCCTGGGCGAGGGGCACGGTCGTGATCTTGGTCCCTTGCTGATTATCCCTCCCCGTTGCTCGGTCCCGGTAACTGTTGCAGTTGGAAATAAATGACGCACTTTCCCTACATCTGCTCCAGATTTGCATTTCAGAAATTAGAGCGCTGCGTTCTGTGGTATTCCATGGCAGGCCGGCCCGGGCCTCGGCGTCAGGGACTGATTGGGTCTCCCACCAAATGAGAGGGGTTTCAAGCTCTCCCCAGGAAATTGAGTGGAACACCCAAACTGACATCCAATATTAAATATTATACTCATAGGGTTGTTCTGCAGAGTTCCCTGGCATCCAACATCTGGGAGCGAAACTTACAAATGGAGAAATCGAATACCTGGATGGAATGATGCTCATCAGAGCTAAGAAATTAAAATATTATAGTACACTCTCCAAGCCAGGCCACTTATGAAGGTAGAGCTATTAAAATATGATTAGCCGGACCGTATTTGGTCTCAAAAATGTCATACACCATTAAAGTTGAAAAGACTTTGATGCAAATACCTCTGGCAGGGGCTCTGCCCCGTCAGCAGCAATGGATCCGGGAATGTTCTCTGCAAATATACAGACCCTGCGAGCCAGGGCGGAACTCGCCGGAGCCATCTGTTCCTGGACCCCGGGGCTGCTGGGAGGCCCGGCACCCCTGGCCTTGGGTCCAGGCAGACCAGGGATCCCGTGAGCCTCGTGCTGCGGAATGTTCGAGGCCCGTGCAGGTTTACAGGAGTGTGGGGGCACACGATTTAAGGGATGCCAAACATCTCAGTAATCAAGACTAAAAAGCCATTTTAACACATGTTAAAAAAAATCAAACTGCCAAGCTACCGCCCGCTGCCCCTGGCGTGCAGCATGCAAATAAAGTTTTATTGGAACCAGGGCCGGGCATAGGCTGAGCGAGCCAGGCAAGTTCACGCAAGCGTAGGGCCGGATGCTGTCCGAATTTCAAAATTTGTTATTTTGTTTATCCTGGATCTTTTGGTGTAGTTTTGACTTACACATATGGTATTGCGGTTTTATCTTAACCACTGGGGTTTGGGCATCCCTTCAGATTTGTGGTGGGGGCTGCATCCCTCTCGCCTCACCCCAGCCCCAGCTGTGACCCCGGGAATACTTTCTTGGTCACGTCCTACCACCCGCATCCCACAGCCCAGGTCTCCCTGGTTCAGGCTCGGCCGCCTGTCCTTGGAGACCCCTCCCTTCCCCACCACCGTGTCCTGAGTCCTGCAGCCCCGGCCCGGGGGGCTTCAGCTCCCTCTTCTGCCCCTGCAGCGGGGGGTGATGGCAAAGCCCCCTGCCTCCCTCCCTGGACTCGAGCCCCTCGGCCCTGGCATGCCGGCGGCCTAGGCGCCCCGGTTCTAGAGGGGGTGCGCAGGTGGGGACCTGGCGTCCTCTCCCAGAGAGTGACACGTGGAGGCCTCGAGCATCTCACCCAAGGCCGCGCTGGTGAGCGGTGGGAGCGTCTTCCCAAGATGCGAGGCTCCGTCCTCGCCGGGCTTTCTGAGTCGGTGGTTGTCCCGCTTGCCTGGGTGAGCAGCAGCCCGGGCAGGGCTCCTTGGAGCGCCTGCGTTTGGGACTCAGCTGGCTGCGTGGGACAAGTCTGCACAAGTCTCACAAGTCCCCCGGGGAGGCAGGGGACGTCACCGTGGAGACACACCTCTAAGGGTGACTGGGGAGAGGGAGGGGAAACCCAGGGCTGGAGAGGGTGGCTGGTGCTAGAACGTGCCCCCTCCTCTGCCGGGGACACTTCCCATGGCGGGCCAGGTGGCACTTCCCAAAAGCCCGCTCCTGGCCCCTGTGGAAGGAGCTGCCGGGGCCAGCCGGGGCCTGCTGAATCGCAAGTGGGCACAGGGGTGGCTTGTCACCCGAGTCCCTCCCAGGGGATCCGGACGCACCTGAGCTGGAACCGGCCAAGATCTGTGGCCCTGGGTCCCCTTCCATTCTCCTTGTGTGTGGGGGGGGTTAATATCAGTGCCTGGAGGCCCCTGACCGTTTGAGTCCAAATGTCCAGGGGTGGCCTCGGGCCCCTCTTTCTCTCGAAGCTCCCGGGCTGCGCAGGTTTGAGCTGCATCTTCGTACATCCGAGCAGAGGCCCGCCCACCGGGAGGACACGAACCACTGCCCGGGGCGCGCCGAGGGCCGGCTGGGCGCCGACGGCGGGGCTGCGGCTCGTGAACGGCTTTTGGGCAAAAGCCCACGAGAAAAGCGGGCCGATCGAGAGAGGCCGCGACCAGCCTTTGCCTGGGGCCCGGCCACCCTGCAGGGTTGGTTTCCCTCAAACCACCGAGGCCTGGAGAGGGCCCAGTTATCATAGAACGGGCCCTGTGGCCCTGTGACGACGGAGCCCCCGCGGCCTTGTAAACCAGGAGGTTGTAACCCAAAATCGCAGCCTCTGCCCCGCCGCTTGTTGGCTTGGCCCGGGCCAGCGCTCAGGCCTGTGTTGTTCTCATGGGTTTTACAGCGACACAGCCCGCGCGTGAGCCTTCCCCGAGCTGGCGCGAGGCAACCTCCGGGCGGCTGTGACCTTGGACGGCTGTGAGGCCGCTGCACCCCGCGGGAGGCTGGAGCCGTCCCCGGGGCCGTGGGCCTGGGGCCGGCCCGTGGCCGCTCTGCACTGCCTTCCTTCCCTGGGTGCTGAACGTGTGAGTCAGGAGCGTGGTGTCGGGTCGATGGGGGTCCAGCTGGGCAGGAGGGATAGGCAAAGCCCGGAGGGGGCTGAGCCACGCGCACGGCTCCGGGCAGAATCGGGTCAAGGCGGCTCAGCTGTAAGCCCGAGAAGAAAGACTGAATTCACCTCAAACACCAGGCAAAGCCAAGCGCATCGAGTGTGGAACGAGAGCCTCGCCCCGACTCCGATGCCCGGCTGCTGTGCATCTTTAGACAAAATGCTCTAAAGGTCCCACAACCTGCTGGGTGCCTCGGTTTCCCTAAGTGTTAAACAGGAATGAAACTCTGCCACCCACCCCACGGGACAAAATCAGTTGAGCTGTGCAGCACAGCCCTGCAGGAGGAAATGTCCAGGTAGTGTGGACTGCACCAGGTAACAAGGTAGTGAGGTGAGCACAATGAATCTGGAACGTTCTTGGCGTACGGGAAGGGATGGCATCCAGGCCCTCCAGAGAGAAGGACCCACACGGTGGAGGGTGGGGTCTGAGCGCCACTCGTCGCCCCCTCCCCTCTGCAGGGACTGGCACACAGCGGGCCCGTGGGACCCCGGCCGCTGGAGCCACGCACCCAGGCCACCGGAGGCATTAGCTTCTGCTCTTGGTGGAAAGGCCCCCCTCGAGGGTCCCGGTTTCCTCCAGCTTTCGTTATGAAACGTTGCACGAGTGAACAGTGAGTGGACACCCATCTGCCCGGCCTGCCTGATTCTCCAGCCGACATCGGACTTTTCTGGCTTGATCAGGTATTGTTCCACCTGTCCCTCCTTCTGGCCACCCCTCAACCCATCTTTCTTTTTTTCGTGCAGGTCTCACAGGGCTTTGCCTCTGGGCTTGACTTACTCAACGTGAGGGCTTCGACTGAGGTTTAAATCATGCAGCAGTGGAGCCCTGCAGAGAGCAGCCCGCCTCTTGTTGAGCTCTCCCCTCACATACAAGGCACACGAGGGTGGTGGGGGTGACTCTGGGAGGGGAGTGCCACCCAGTGCCACCGTAGCCTCTAACCATCCCCACTTCTCTCTCTGCTCTTATAATGAAAATTGCATTTCCTCAGGCACCAACATAAAAAAAAGCAAGTCCTGGGCAGTGCTCTTTCCCCCTACACATCACCGATCCATCCATTGATCCATCTATCCACCCACCCATCCATCCATCCATCCATCCTTCATCCACCCACTCATCCTCTATCTATCCCTCCAACCATCCATCCCTCCATCCACCTATCCTCTAGTCATACATCCAACCAACCATCCATTCTCCATCCATCCACCCATGGATTCATCACTCTTCCATCCATTATCCATCAACCATCCATCCAGCCACCCATCCTCCATCCATCCAACCAACCATCCATCCCTCCATCCACCTATCCTCTAGTCATACATCCAACCAACCATCCATTCTCCATCCATCCACCCATGGATTCATCACTCTTCCATCCATTATCCATCAACCATCCATCCAGCCACCCATCCTCCATCCATCCAACCAACCATCCATCCCTCCATCCACCTATCCTCTAGTCATACATCCAACCAACCATCCATTCTCCATCCATCCACCCATGGATTCATCACTCTTCCATCCATTATCCATCAACCATCCATCCAGCCACCCATCCTCCATCCATCCAACCAACCATCCATCCACCCATCCATCCACCCATCCTCCACCCATTCATCCATCCAGTCATCTTCCATCTATCCATCCAAACTTTCATCCACCCATCCATCCATCCACTCATCCTCCATCCATCCACTCGTTATCCATCCATCAGGCAAAAACTATTTACGTCATCATTAGGAGGCACACGTCTACCTCGGTTAATCCCTCACCACCCTCCCAGGCAGGTTCTATTATTTCCTTCTTTGGACATGGGAAGAGACTGAGGCCAGCACCTTGTCCTGGGTCGCACAGTTCCAATGGCCGCTCTGGGGTTGGACGTCGGCCCCGTACACCTCCCCAGCCCAGTGCCCAGGGCTGTCCAGTTCCTCCCCTCTTGCAGACCGGGCATGCTGGACTGTAAGAACAGAAGTGGGGCACCTCCGTCTTGGGGTCACCAGAGCAAGTGTGTGATAGCTGGGACCTCAGAGTGTGACATCAGCTTCCCTAAGAGGTTCAGATCCCCCCAAACCAGGGGATGCCCCCCTTCTGGGGTGACCGCAAGGATCTTGCCTCCAAAAGCCAGGAAGGGTCCCCAGTGCAGCCTGGGCCGGGGCCGTTCCTGGAAGGAACGCGTCTCTTCAGAGCCCCCCCAGCAGCCGCGGTCTCAGGCTCTCGTGTCTGGGAACAAAACCGCATTTCCTGTGTTTACTGAAGCTGTTATTTAGGGTGAGCAAAGGCCCAAGTCACCCCAGCCAGGCACATTCCAGGGGACCAGCCGCCCCAGGAGGTCGGGGGTGGGCGGAGAGCAGGGGGTGGTGGTGCTGGGGTGGGGGCTGCCTCGGGGGCCCTGGGGGCCTGGAGCAGCTGCCTGAGAGCAGGAAGGCTGGTAAAGAGCGTGCCCACTCTCCGCTCCTTTGGGGGGACGAGGGGCCAGCCCGCCCTACGGGAGAATCGGGTCTCGGGGTCTGCGGTGGGTCACGCCGGCATGGGAGGCATCAGCGCCATGTCGGGATGCCCCAGCGACTGCTCCTGATGTTTGGGGGGGTTTTCAGGGCCAGGCCCTCAGCACAATTCCTGTCCCTCCAGAGCAGAGGTGGCCCCCACCCCGCTGCCCGGGCGGGGAAACCGGGGCTTGTGGAGCCGCCTCGCTGAACCCACCCGCTGCTGAGGACAGAGCCCGGGTATGGTCCAGGGGTCCCTGAGTGGAAATGTCCTCAACAATCTTGACCATGTGCTAAGGCCAATGGATGCCCTCACCCTGGGGAAACTGAGGCTGCGGGGAGGGTGCAGCCCACCCCAGCTCCCATCTGAGGGGATGGCAAGGGGTGGGGCTCGTTGAGTCACCCGGGGGCTTCTCATCTTCCTTCGTCTCCCGAAAGAACAGATAAAGCCTGGAACCAAGCGGCTGGCACACCCCTGCTCCTCCGTCTCCATGAGCCGCCCACCCAGGCCGGTTCAGGCCAGCTCGCTCCTGGAGCCCGGCTGAGGGTGTCGGAGCTCCCCGTGACAGCAGAGCCCATGCGGGCTGGGGTCCAGCCCCACCCTGGGCCGGTCGACTGCAGTAAAGACACGGGCGAGACGAGAGGACGTGGGTCTCAGTCTGGGCCTGCGGCAGGCGCCAGGAAGCGGCGCTGCCGCCACCTGCCTCCACGGGCATGAACCTGCACCTGCCTGGAGCTCCCCGGGTGCATCACCGGCACCTGGGACCGAGGCCTCCTATCCTGAGCCTCCTCTCGGAGCTGACCAGGAGCATAAACCACGTGTTTCGTGGAAACACACTCTGGAAGAAGTCGTCGGGTGCATGGTAACGCCCGGCTCAGCCCGCCCCGGTGGGCGCCCGAGGCTGCCCAGCACAGGCAGGGACCCCAGCCCTCTGGGATCGCCTTCTGCCCCCACCGGCACGCCCCCTCCCCAGGCCACCCGCTCTGGGGCTCTCGCGTGCCTGGACCTCCCACCAGGGTCGGGCTCCCCCCTGGGAGAATGGGCCTTCGGTCCAGGAGGTCTCCGTGCCCCTCGTGGCCCTGGGCCTTCAGGGGCACCCCGGGGTCCTGGGCCCCACTGCTCCAAACCCCCGGATGAAAGCAAGGCCCGCCCAGCACCCCCTGCCTGTGCTGGACCTGCCCCGAGCCGCCCCGAGCCGCCCCGAGGGACCCCTGGCTCGAGCTCCCGGTTGTCCCGGCTCCCTCCGTGGCTGGAGCGTGCCTCAGCCTCCCCGCGGGCATGTCACACGCAGACGGCCGACCCCCCACCCTCCAGAGTGTCTGACCCCAGTAGGTCGGGTGGTGCCGAGACTTGATTTTCTAGCCTGTCCCTAGGTGACGCAGTGCCGGCAGGCCCGGGGGCCGGGCGTGGAGAAGCACAGTCCTGGGACTGACCCAGCCGGGTGTCTTCAGTGGGTACGATCGGTCTTTCAGGCTGGGCAGTCATGCCGTTGTGGGGTGTACAGCGGAGGTAACGGGGCCCCAATCAGGTGACAACAAGCCACCTCCTGTTCCTGCCTGGGGACTGTCCTCTGAGCCCCAGGGTCTCATCTGTGAGTGGGTCTCAGGAGGCATCTGCTGGGGCTGTCGGGGGGGGAGGAGCGGACCCTCCCACGCAGCAGGGACGCTGCCACAGGCCACAGTCGCCCATGGAGGCCCTGCAGGGAGCAGGGTGCCCACGGGGCCCAGCCCCGGCTCCCACGCCGTCGTCGTAAAAGCCGGTCTTTCTGCGAGCAGGCATCTCCTCCCGGCAGCGTCCCAGAGACCCCCGTCCACACCCTCCCCTCCCTCCCCGTCTTCGAGCCCGAGATGGAAACGGTTGCTGAAGCCGGGCAGACCAAACCCCGGGGCGGCCTCTCGGTGCCGGGCAGCTGGCGTGGCCCGGGGCCCCTCACCAGCCCACGTCCAGATGGTCCGGTGGGGGGGGTCGGGGCAGGCTCAGACCTCGGGGTCCTCAGCGCGTGGGGTGGGAGGCACGTGAATAATCCGTGACCTTTCCTGGCCGTGTTTGGGAGAACGTAAGCTTGTTTACAACAAGCCCCGGGCGATTCTTCATCCTTGCAGAGGGAACGCGGGTTATGTAAGCAAAGCGCCGCGAACACCTGCCGCGGGGGCCAAACGGAGGGGAGCGGAGGCGTGGCGCCCCTCGGCTGACTCACGGGCAAGTTCAAGATGGCACGGCTTTATCAGATTGGGGGGGCAGGGCAGACGGGCCGGGCCGCAGGCTCGGGGCCCCGCACGCGTGAAGACGAGCTCGCGGCCTGGGACCCCCGGGTGGCCATGGCCCCTGGGTTTTGGTTCAGAATTACCCTGTGTGTCCTCTCTCCCAAAGGGGAGGACTGCACGGGCGGGGCCCTTGGACTTGCTTTTCTGGGGACAGTAGCAAAGCAGAAGTCAAGGGCAAGGTGTCCTGGTAGTCTTTCTGCTTTACACGGAACTTAGGGACTTTTAGGGGCACCCCTCACCCAGGGATGTCTGTTCAGAGGCTGGTCCTCCCCATGCAGTTTCTGGGTAATGCGTTAGATTAGATGAGTCAGCAAACCAAGTGCTCAATGGTCCACGGGCTTATTTTGAGAAGGTCCAGGGTGGACAGAGCCTGCACCTACGGGGGGTCTGGCACCCGCCTGGGGTTGCTTCTGTCACCAGCATTTTCCAAACTCTTGGAACTTTGACGACGCCCTTGTCCTCTGGCCAAGCCAGAAGAAGGAGGGATGGCATCTCCTTTAGACTCCCCTCTAGATCTTCGGCAGACTGCGTTTTCCACAAGGGCCATCTCCCGTCGCGATGCCCTTCTTACGAAGTTGTGTTGAAACTCTTCCGGTGCAGAAGCTGGGGGGCGTTCTATGTTCCTCCACTTTTTACTCTGTGGGCCTGGACTTGCCGCAGAAGTGACCTGATCACTTCTAAGAGCAGGTTGTACGAGGAGATGCAATGCTGGAGGCCAGCCTCCATGCGCGAGAGACCTGTGGGAGAGGAACAGAAGCTCCTCATCCTCGGTCAGCTGAGCGCCAACTTGCCAGCCACGTCCTGCGCCATCTTGGAAGTCCATCCTCCAGCCCCCAGGTGAGCCACCATTAGAGCAGAGATGAGCCTTCCACGTGGACTTGTTCCAAAATGCAGATTTGTGAGCTAAATAAATGCTTGATCTTTTAATCCATTAAGTTTTGGGGTGGTTTGTTACACAGCAGTGGATAACCGATACAGATATTTCAAATGATCTAGCTATCTTCAGGAAGCACTAGCAGGCCAGGCACGGTGACACAGCACTATCTCACTCGAGCCTCATGACCACCTAAATGGCCTTTGCTGTGTTGTCCCCTTTTACAGAAAGAGGAAGGTGAGGCTCAGAGCAGCTAAGCCTCGCCAAGAGCAGGTGGCCAGGGAGTGGAGGGCGGGAGCCGTGTCCCAGGCCTGTCTGGGTCCAAAGCTACCAGGTCACCATCCAGGCTAATGGACCGAGAGTGGCCCACTCCCTTTAGCCCTCAGCCCAGCATCGTGGCCTCCTCAGTATGGCCCCATCGGCCTTTCATACCTTCCCCAGGGCCACCCCACTTCCTCTTCGCTCCAGCCACGAGGGACCGCCCTGAAGCCTCCGCCAAGCCCTGGCCGCTGAGCCCTCTGCCCGACTGGCCCCCATGACCTCTCCCCTGAAAAGCTGCCCCTCCCGGGGTCCCCGTCCAAGGCAAACTGTTCTCCAAAGCCTCTGCCTGTGTGCAGTGGGCACCAGCTCACAGAGCTTCACGATGGAGAAGGTTCCAGACGGCGACCCTCGGCGGGACGCTGTGATTTTAAAGCACGGCAGCTGCCATAGCCGGGCAAGCTGCCCGAGGGCGGATACTCTGCTGCGGCCTCGCGATGCCCGTCCACCCTGGCCTGGAACCTTCTCAGGAGCTTGGCGCTCATCCCTGATGGGGTTGCTCCTTCCACTCCCTGCTGTGCCATTTTTCAGGCTCGCAGTAAAGACCCTCTGTCCCGAGACCAGGAATTATTATTATGGACATACCGGCCGTCAGGAGAGGAAGGAAATGGGAGTTTGCCCCTAACTTAAAAAAAAAAAAAAAATTTTATTGACTTATATCATCCATACATGAACATACATAAACAGTAGGGGAATAGAAAAGTGGTGACCTTACAAAACAACCATGCACATCAGCACGGGCTCCCACACACCTTGCATTGATGTGAAACACGGAAAAGACGCCAAGTGTAAGAAATGGGCTGTAGGTAGTAGTAATATTCTGAAAATGCTCTTTCGGAGTTTGTAACAAGTGCCCTTGTCTTTTTTGAATCCTGCGAGGCTGTCACTTGTCTGTGCAGGGACGATGGCAGAAGCAGGATTTTGTCAAGGGCAAGTGGCAAGTGTGGTTCCAATAAGCAGTTTAACGTTGGGACTTTGGAGCGGGCAGCTCTTCCTAACTTCCCTCTCTCCCCTCTTCCTCTCTCCCTCCCTCCTTCCCTCCCTCCCCTCTTCCTCTCTCTTCCCTGATTGGAGTACCTTTGACTTCTTTTTAAAGATTCGTTTAAAGTATCTCCCACCTGTCATTCTAACAGCAGCTTTGCCCTGAGCCGCATCGAGGTCTGCGAACCCTTGCTCACAGCCCACGGGCCGCGTCGCGCTCCGTCCTTGAAGCGGCGACCCAGGTCCAAAAGCTGCGAGAGCACGTGGCCTTCAGTGCCTCCGCCGGGTGGCTCCTCACCCTGGCAGAGGCCTCGTTGGAAGGTGGCCCCTTCGAGAGCTTCTCCAGTGCCCAGAGGAGGCTGCCCCATGCAGACTCGCAGCCCCCACCGTGTGTGCTTAGACGGAGGCCTGCCTCTCCAGCGTCCTCTCTGAGCTCTTTCCTATGGGAACGTTTCGTGCCTTTGGTGTAAAAAGGAAAAATAACGTCTTGGTTTGGGTCCCCAGAGCTCCTCAGACAAGGGTTGGGCGCCTGGTTCACTTGAGAGGGGGTACCAGGAAGCAGAGGCAGGGCACTGGGGGGGAGACGCGGTGGGGAGGCAGCTGATGGAGTGTGGCCCTCGGCCAGGACCCCTGGGGCAGCTGAGCCCACCTGCTGAGCCCACCTGCTGGTGGGGTGAAGGAGACTTGGGGTGGCACTTCCAGCTGCCCTTCAAGGGGGCGCGGGGCTCCTCCCCTCAGGCTCACAACAGCGTCAAAAGGGCAAGGAGGGGAAGCGGATGTGGTTCAAAGGATAGAGCATCCGCCCACCACATGGGAGGTCCAGGGTTCAAACCCAGGGCCTCCTGGCCTGTGTGGTGAGCTGACCCACGTGCAGTGCTGATGTGCGCAAGGAGTGCCGTGCCACGCAGGGGTGTCCCCCGCAGAGGGGAGCCCCATGCACAAGGAGTGCACCCTGTAGGGAGAACCACCCCATGCGAAAAAAGTGCAGCCTGCCCAGGAGTGGCGCCACACACACGGAGAGCTGATGCAGCAAGATGATGCAACAAAAAGAGACACAGATTCCCGGTGCTGCTGACAAGAATACAAGTGGACACAGAAGAGCACACAGTGAATGGACACAGAGAGCAGACAATGGGGTGGGGGGTGGAGAAGAGGAGGGAAAAAAAGGGGCTTGGAGGAGTGATTTACTCACGTGTTAGCAGTGAGCTGCCCCCATGGCAGTCCCCGGCTTCCAAGGGGCCCTACTGGGTCATGCTCTATGCGACACTGCCCCTGTCATTACCAGGTTTAAATAGGTGCTTTAGAGAATAGATAGAGTTGCTGTTTATTAGTTGGGGAGTTCTCATTAAATCCAGCTTCCTGGCCTCCCATTCCTGCAGGGCAATAAGTGGCCTAAGCCGAGCATGTGCCCTCTCGGGATGGAAGCTCTCTCACTCCAGTTTGCCACAGACTGCACCACTCCCTACGCATCCCCTTCACGGAGGTCTAATAAGCAAGGTGGGGGCAGGCTTGTCAGCCACCGAGAGCCCAATGCACCACGAGCCAGGTGCTGCCCTGAGCCCAGCTCCCTTGAGCCTCGCGCCAGCCCTGCGAGGGAGCGAGCGCACCGATTCCATCGGCAGAGCGTTGAAGTAACTCGCACGAGGTCACGCAGCCAGCTCTCTGCCCCTCGCCCCGGCCCAGGGCGCAGCCAGGCGAGGTCGGTGCCTGGGGTGGAAGCAGACTTGGGCGACGCCCTCCCCGTAGCCCGGCGAGCGATGGCGAGCATCTCCCCGGCCCCGTGGTCGCTGGCGCCCCCGCGCCGCCGTGAGTGTGGACACCCGGGTCATGAGCCTGGAAGAGCTTCGTGACACCTGCTCAAGGGAGAAGCAAACCGCGCCTGACCCAGGACGGGGGCGGGGGGGCTGGCTCTCGGCCCAGGGGCGCGCTGCGCGGGAGCGTGTCCCTGCGTGTCCACGCGCAGCTTAGAGAACGCGGAGGGACGTGGCTGTGCCACGTAGCACGCTTAGAACGCGCCCCGTGCGCGGCTGCTCGCGGTAGCCCCCGCGTCGGGGGAGGTCCCGGGGCTGCTCTGCGCTTCCCACTTGGTGCCGTGAAAAAGGGGCGTTGTGGGTGATTTTTATTTTGCATAGTTTTTGGTACTTTAAAAAGAATTGTTAAAAAGAGTGAAAAAGACAGACTGCCCTAACTGATTAAGCAGAAAATGTAGGCTGTGGAAGAACTGGTAAAAATAGATTCCAGTTTTGAAAACAAAATGTAGACTGTTAAACCCTGGGTGTGGGGGGTTGGATTTCAGGATTTCCCACATCTACCCTGTCCTTTTGAGTCTCCTAACTTCCCACAATGTGCTGCTTTTATAATGACGATACTAATAACGATATCAAATACCAACGATATGATAAGCTACAACACGTAATATGTAATATGTAATACCCAATTATATGTAACAATATTGCATATTATATAATACCACATACGATACCAATTACATATCTTAAACATGAGATAATAATAATAGATATTCACAGAAATTAAAGTGCCCAGAGCAGAAACGCGCTCCCTGGGAATGCCTGGTCTGGGTCAAATCTCTGTCGTGCCCTTTGGCAGCTCCTTGGATCCGATGCTGTGACATTGGCCTGGGGAGTGATTTCCTTTTCAATAACTGGGCCCTCCTGTCCTCTCAGCTCCCCGCCCCGTGGTTTCTCAATCCCTCCGGGCTGGACAACTGGAGGAACCCGCTGCAGCGAGCACCTCCGAGGGGCTCTGCTTGCACACATCCTTAATCATTTCCTTTCTCTAAATCCCTAACGGGGAGGGGCAGCCAAGTCACTGTTTATGCATTCTTGCTGTTTTGATAGATATTGCTAAATCACCCTCCAGAAAGAGTGAACACATTTTCACGCTGGCAGGGTTTTGAAAAATCCTTCTTAGCTGGGCTCTGGTGTCTCTGCGTCTCTTTTGGCCACTAAAACCCTGCCCGTGTTCCAAGGCAGAATATCCCGATTACCTGGGAAGACGTGCCAGCCACCTGTCAGGGCTGTGAAGTCAGGAAAGAGAGGGGAGGTGGGTAAGGAAGCTAAACTGTGCACTGACTTGTTGAAAGAGCCTTCCCCGACTGATCTGCTGCAGGTTTTGGCTTCCAAATGATTTGTGCACGAGGCTAACGCTCGTCGGGAAGGGGGGCAGTTTACCCTGCAACTCTGTTTGCAATTAATTACCTCTGAGAGCCCCAAAAGTCTGGCTTAAAGCTTTAGAAATGTTTTCAAGGAGTTTTGAAATGACTGGACATGAACTCATAAAATGTTCCCACTTACTTAGTGCAGGGAGCAAGGGAGATTAATCAGAACGCTCATCCCATCTGTGATGACCTCACAGCATCCTGTCCTGGGAGTCCACAACCAGCCGTGCTTCCCAGAGTTATTCGTAGTGGGTCCTCCAAAGGCTTGTTGACAATTTCGAGCAGAAGATAAAGTGGGCTTCCAAAGAGCCAGATGCATGTTAGACTAGGCACCTAGAGGACAGCAGGGGACGGGGAAGACAGGGGCTTGGGGACAGGAAGATTTGGGGTCTAGCCATCTCTGCATCTTACAGCTGGACTCTGGGGGAAGTGTGCTGTCTAAACGCTCAGTGTCATCATCTGTGAACACAGGGGTCATGGCACCTACTTTGCCAGACTGCAAAAATGAGAGAGAGGGGCAGGGAACACGTGACAGAGGCTCAAACATGGAGCCCGGAACACTTGGGATAGAGGATCATACATGGTGTCAGGAACACGTGTGACAGGCTCATACATGGAGCCTGGAACACGTGGGATGAAGTCTCTTATGTGTGCCAGGAACACGTGTGGTAGATGCTTATACATGGTGCCTGGTACTAATTTTTTTTTTTAAGATTTATTTTTTTATTTTATCTGCCCCCCCACCACCACTTGCATGCTGTCTGCTCTCTGTGTCCATTCGCTGCACGTTCTTCTGTGTCTGCTTGTCTCCCCTTGTTGCATCATCTTGCTGCGCCAGCTCTCCACGGGCGCAGGCCATCCGCTCTCTGCAGGTGCGGGCCAGCCTGCCTTCACAAGGAGGCCCCAGGGCGTGAACCCAGGGCCTCCCATGTGGTAGACGGGAGCCCATCTGACTGAGCCACAGCCGCTTTCCTCTGGTGCTAATTTTTATCCCAAAACAAGACGGGAGCCAATGAGGTCCAGAGCCAGAGATACCCAGCAGGAGCCCAAACTATTGGTGACAGAAGAAGATGATGACGCCAGCTGTGCACAGCCCGTTACTCATTCATCTAGAGTCTTCACAGCCATCTCACGGAATCCTCATCTTAAGGTTGAAGAGACAGAGGCTCTTAGAGTTGGACACGAAGGTGCTGGAGCTCCAGGCTGTGCTCTCTTGGGGGGACCCCCCCAAAGCTCCCCATGAGACCCCCCTCTTCAAACCGATTTTGGCATCGGGGCAGGAGCTAGCTCTTCTCTTGGGGAATGGAGGGTGGGGGCACAGACGGGGGTGAGAAGGCAACGGCTCTGCAGGTGAGAGCCCGTGACGCGCGCACTGGTTTGCCTGCCCCCCCAAAAAAATGTTCAGCTGCAGTTTCCTTCCCAGAGAAGCAATCGGAGGCGTTTCCCAGAGGCTGTATCATGCTGGGCAAAACTATGAAACAGTTATTAATGTTTGGGGTTTCATAAATTTTTTTAAAATGAAGGAGGTCCTGAAAAGCAATGTCTGTTTTCCATAATTGAAGCGCGCTCCCCAGACGCCCATCAGCCATCTTGAAAATCAATGTTTTCACGACCTCTGACCCCTCCTTCGCTGCCGCGCGCCTCTCCTACAGGTTGCTCTCCAGGATGAAAACAATAAAAGCAAATATATAACAGTAAAGGCCTGAGGTTAATGTCTTTAACAAGATAATGTTACTTAGGGGAACTGTAAAGCAAATCATTCTGAAATTCCATTTATTCACTGCCGCTCCAACTGGGTTATGAAACCACATGGCCGTGCTGCCCGCGTGCCTGGTCTCGGAGGCCCCCCTGTGTGTGCTGCTTATTTCGATCGTGTGTCAGGCTGTTAATTTAATACTGTAATCATTCAAAATCCCTCAAAGATCTACGGAAGATGGCCTGATGGGACTGCAGATCCTTGCGTGCCAAGCCGTGCTTCCCGCCTGCCCGTGCTTTCCAGACAAATTCGCGTCTGAGGCTTGAGAGAGACGACGGCGCCCACGAGGCGCGGCTTTTCCCTGCCAGTGCGAGCTGGGACCTGCATGCCCACGGAGCAAGTGTCTCTGTGACATGAAACCTGAGAACGACAACAGAAAAATTCTGCTTGGCAGACAGATGTTTTGATGACCCAATGCCAAACATCTGGCCCTTTGGAAATGGGGAAGGTTGATGGAAATTTCCAGGCTTAATCTGGATTTCAGCATCAGGTAAACACAGGCTCACACCCCGGTAGGTAAATGTAACTTATCGTTCAGGGAATATTACTTGAAATTGTATATGCTCTACTCAGATTGCTTTCATCAAGGCAAAAATCTCAGTTGCTGAGCACAAGAGTATGGGAAACAAGAGCTATTTAAAATATTTGTGCCGTAAACAAGAGCACAGCTCTACGTTTTCCCCGTGTGTACTGGTCATCGTGAGTCAAGCGTGGCGGGTAGATCAAGACGAAAATCTTACCTGATGTGAGAAATGAAAACTCTGACCACAATGAGATAATGCTGCACACTCACCAGGAGGCTAAAATTAAAAATAGGGACACACATGGATTAGGTGGAGGGAGGGAGATGTAAACAGCGAAAGATGGTTCTAGAAGGTAACCTGGGCCAGAGCCTGCAGAGCCTCTTGTGTCCCCTGGGGAGTCTGGATCGTATCCCGAAAGTGATAGAGGGCTTGTAAGCAGGGAGGGAGTCATGAGAGCTCCTTGGCAACACAGGGTGACCCTTCTTGGGTCATCTTGGCAGGTGGCAGAGCTGCCTAAATGGCAGGAAAGGGAGTGTTCCCAGGACCCATTCTGCGTGATAAACCCCCTCCAGCTCCGGGGCCTGAGCAGCACTGGTTTTATTATGCTCACAATTCTGAGGGTCAGGGCTGTGGGTGGGGCTCAGCTGGGGGGTGGGTTTGGCTCCCGAGGCACCCACAGAGGTCCCCTAGAAGAACGCTGGTGCCCACGAGCTGCTCTGTTGGGTCTGAGAAGCTTCAGGCCCAGGGCTGGTCCTGGGGGCATGAGCTGGGCTGGCTAGCTGCACCCCCCACGCCCCCACCCAGGGCCTTCCAGCGTGGTGGTCTCGGATGGCCGGAATTCTCACCAGGCAGCTGGGCTCCCCCAGACCCCGGGTCCCGATGGGGCCAGGCGCGGCTGCCCGGCTGGGGGACGGAGCCTTGGGAACCACAGAGCGTCGCTCGGTCCTGCTCTTTCGGGTGGAGCCCTATAGGCGCGTCCAGACTGAAGAGGAGGGAGCGGTGTCGAGGAGTTGGGGGACCACGTTTTGAGACCAGCGCAGGCAGCAGCCAGGCCCGCGGCGGCAGAGGTGCAGCCTCTTTCCCTGAAACTCCTGAGGCCACGGGGCAGGAGGCCAGCCCCCGTCGGGGAGTGTTGTCCTGGGCGGCATCGGCCACAGGAGCCAAAAGCTCAAGTAGGAATTCAAGCCTGAGGTTTGGAGACCTGAAGAGTACACTTGGTGCGAGCTCGTTGCGACTGTGGAGGCGGGGCGCAGCCCGAGCCCGCAGCCCCCGGAGGCGACCCTTGTCCCTGCCTGACCTCCAGGCTCTGCTCAGCCGTGGGCGTGCTCCAGCTCTCACTGAGCCTGGGCGCTTCCTCTGTGGAAGCCAGGATAACCCCGCACGTTCTAGGTCAACCTCCGTTCTTCCTTCTGCGTGCTTTTGGAATTGGCAGGCTCGTCCACTAAACTGGTAGGCCCCTTAGATTTAATGGGGGCTGCGTTTATGGCAACACCGTGATAGCGGTTCACATTTTTAAAAAAAGATTTATTTATTAGTTTATTTCTCTCTCCTTCCGCCCCCCCAACCCCGATTGTCTGTTCTCTGTGTCTATTTGCTGTGTCTTCTTTGTCCACTTCTGTTGTTGTCAGCGGCACGGGAATCTGTATTTCTTTTGCATCATCTTGCTGTGTCAGCTCTCCATGTGTGCGGCGCCATTCCTGGGCAGGCTGCTCTTTCGCCCTGGGCGGCTCTCCTTACGGGGCGCACTCCTTGCACGTGGGGCTCCCCTACGCGGGGACACCCCTGCGTGGCATGGCACTCCTTGTGCACATCAGCACTGTGCATGGGCCAGCTCCACACGGGTCAAGGAGGCCCGGGGTTTGAACCGCGGACCTCCCATGTGGTAGACGGACGCCCTAACCACTGGGCCAAGTCTGTTTCCCACCATTCACATTTATTTGAGCACTTACTATATGCCAGACTCTGTACTCTTCATGTGTTAAATCACTAAATCCACAAGGCAGCCCTTGCGATTGCCCTGGTCAAGGTCCATCTAGCTCTGCCTCTGCCTCTGGCCATCTGCCTCCGTCATCTCCATCTCCATCTCTTTCTCTGTCTCCACCTCCATCTCCATTATCTCCAATCGCTCTCTCCATCATCCCCATCTCTTTCTCTACCACCATCTCCATCACCTCCAGTCTCCATCACCTCCATCTCTCTTTCTTCAACGTGCGTATATCCATGCCAATCCATAGCCACATCTATTTCTTTAGCTCTACCGATGTCTCTACCATCTACCTGTACCTGTGTATCATGTCTATATAACATCACCTGCACCTCGATATCCACTCTACCTCTACTGATATCAGAGCTCTAGCTCTAGCTCTAGCAGCTCTATCTCCACTGATCTCTGTTTATAGCAATGACTGTCTGAGCTTGGGTCCTGACCTGGCACTTACTTGGGTGGGAGAAGCAATGGAGAAAGTGAGGTGGGGAGGGGAGGGAGGGGAGTCGGGGGCCTTGACCTGTGGGTAGCCGTCACGGGGCTCTGGGGCTCAAGGGCACGTGGAGTCACGTGGAGGAAGCCTCAGCAGAGCCTCTCGGGCAACAGGGAGTGGGGTGTCGCCTTAATTTTGGGTACTCCAGAGCCAGCTCTGAGATGCAGGTGGTCCTGAAACACTGGTAAAGGGCTGAGAGCGACACAGGGCAGGGCAGGCAGCCAGCGAAGGGTTTCTACTGAGCAGGTCACCGAGTGGGCAAGGGGACGTGGCCCCCCGGGAAATCCTGGGGGTCCTGTAGAGCAAAGCCTCACGCAAAGGGAAAGAGCTAGGGAATAAAGGGTTTGAGGGCTGCTCCAGGCTGTCAGCGTCCTGGTACCCAGGTGGGCACAGTGGGCCCCCGAAACAGGTGCTGAGCTGTGGACCAGCCAGGTCGGCCCACGTGGTGGAGCCAGAGGGTGGGGTGGGACACCCAGAGTGGCTGCCCCGTCCTCATTCTCTGACCCCTCCTGGCACTGACCGAGGGCTGTCCCGGCACTGTCCAGCCCCTACTTCTCCTGGGCTCTCCTGGGGGGCTGAGCAGGCTCCCGGGGGCAGACCCCTGGGCCCAGCCAGCTGTGCCTGGGCCCACGCGGGCACGCTCGGAGGTGTGGGCTGGAGCGGGCCCAGGGGTAGCCAGCCCTGTGTCAGCACCGGCCCCTGGGATTGTTGGTGGATATCGGGCCACAGGAGAGCCCCAGGCTCCTCTCTGGGCTCTCGGGAATTTCCTAAAATAAATGTACCTTGCCTCAGTCATCAGGACACTTTCAGGAGGACAAGGGCTGCCCTGCGGGGCCACTGGGCCACACCGTCCCGCCCCCCCCAGGCCTGCCCGTGGCCGGCTGGCCTCTGGGCCCTGTCCGCTCGCCTCTGAGGCAGGGCAGGCAGCCGGCTAGGATCCCACCTCCACTGCAGACTTCTGCTCGTGCATTTCAGTTTCAACAAGGCCCCACTTTAAAAAAAAACACTGAGGATTTTAAAACAAGCCCTGAAAATGAACGCCGCGTGCGTAAAGGGCTTTTAACGTCTCCTGGGTGACCCCGAGGCCGGCGCCCCCGCAGCCTGCAGGCGAGGCCAGCCCCTTCTCACCAGCGCGGTGTTTTCAGAGCATTTTCCAATCTCCTTTCCATTCCATCTTGGGCCTTTTCCTCCCCTCCCTCTCCAAGTACCTGAGGTGCAGAGATGAATTTATAACAGGAAACCTTTGATTTTCGAGCGCTTACGCTTTTGAAGTCTTCCAAGGCTGTAAACCAACTGGCCCGCTTTAAAGGAATGTCGCAGCCTCCACGCGGGGGCTGGCACCCACGTCTTCCTCAGGGTGGGGGGACGCGTCGATGCGCTTGACGGCGAGGAAGCCCCTCCCGCCCAGGCAGGAAGCGGGAGTCTGGGTGGGCAGGCACCGCGCAGCCCGGCCCTGAGCCCTGCTGGGGGAGGCAGGCTCGGGGCCTCGGGGGCTCTGTCCCCAGCTCAGGTCAGCTGAGCAGGGACGCAGAGTTCAGCTGGGCATCGTGGGATCGTCGTGTCGTGCCCCGCCCTTCCTCCGTCTCCAAAACCCTCGGCCGTAAGATGCGCCATCAGTTCAGTCACCGCAAAGGGGACAAACGCGATCCCGTTAAACGGACGTGGTGGGAAGAAGCCTCCAAATGTCAAAAAGGTTGACCTGATCAGCATGCGTTTTAGAACCAAAGAAACGGGGTCAGCGGAGGCCGGGTCCTCTGAGAAATCCAGCTCTGCGCAGAGGGGCCGCCCAGCGCGGCCAAGCCCAGTCCCCAGGACACCCTCGGCGAGGCGGCCACCGCTTCTTTCCTTTGGGCTTCCTGGGTGCTCCGCTGAGCCCCCAGCAGGTGTCTGCCACCTCCGCAGCGCGCCTTACGGAGTCGACTCAGACCCCGGGTCGCACGATGCCGCAGTTGAGGTTTTCATTTCACACTCGCGCTTCCGTCCTCAAGATCACGACTGACCGCAAGGCGCGTGCGGTTTCGGGGCAGCGTCCGAACGCCTGGACCTGGTTCCCACACCTGCCGGTGGCCTTCCGTCAGGCCACCTCCACGGCGGCAGAGCTGAGCGGCCGTGAAGGAGCGGGCTGGCCCGTCTGACCGAAACGTTTTGCCGGAGAGGAAGCTTCTGCGTAGAGGTGAATGGCGGAGGCGTCCGCAGGAAGGGGTGGGGGCCTCAGAGTCTGACCGGAGCCAACTCCAGCTAGACCAAGCCTGGCCCACCCCCCGTTTGAATCAATAAAGTGGTTTTTGTCCATTTCTGTTTCCTCAATAAAGTTTTATTGGAACACAGGCTTGTGCGTTCATTTCCATTTGCCTCTGACAGAGCTGAGTGGTGTGGGAGTGCCCGGACGGTCCACGGGGGCTAAAATATTTCCTCTTTGTCCCTTGATGGAAAACGTTGGCTGATCCCTTATCTAGACAAGATTTCAAGTTAATGGCTGCTGTAGAAGTAGCTCAACTAGTCAGGGGCCCTGACTTTATCAGCCACAATTCAGTGTAGCAAATAGCAGCTAGACAGCTGTTTTAAGTGTTTTTTTGTTTGCTTTTCTTTGTAACATTTTATTGTGGTAACATTATACACAACTCGGAATTTCCCACTGTCACCACCTTGAGAGTGTAACTCAGTGGTATTCATTACATGCACAATGCTGTGCTACATCACCACCGTCCATTCCCGAAACATTTCGAATGCAGGGACTGGAAGGCTTGTGAAGCTGACGGAGGGGCCTGGAGGGGGGGCTCGGGGCAGGGCCTCTGGGAATGCCCCCAGGCTGGTGCAGCCGACCCACCGACAGGGGAAGCCAGGGTCTGTGCCACGGTTAGAAACGGAGCCTCGTGAGGCCGCTGGGCACTGGTGACGCCCAGGCCTGGGCTTCAGGGATCCGGAAGCTCGGCCCCTGCTGCCCTGGCCACACACGGGGCTAGCGCCTGGACACGGCCGGCTTCCGATAGACCAGCTTCCCTAGGCTCTTGCTTGCCAGAGCCGGGTTAGAACACAGAGATGGCCTCGCCTAACTCCTGCCTTCCGTGGGCTTCCGTGCACCCGCTCAGCCAGATCTAATCTGCATTCAGGACCTCAGCTGCAAGGGAGTCTGGGAAATTGAGCTCTCCATTTTCCAGCCTCTTAAATGCAGGAAGGTGTACCAGAGGGAGGAGGGAATGCACGGCTGATTCCTACCATCCACGGCCAGAGAGTGAGGGCTGCCAGATGGAGGAACTAAAAGACAGGGCACGCAGCTGAATTTGAATTTCAGATAGATAGCTAACAATATTTAGCATGAGTATATTCCAAGCAATATTTGGGATATGCTTATGCTGGAACACACTCATACTAAAAACTACTACTTATTTATCTGAAATTCAAGTTCAACCGAGCAGCCTGTGTTTTACTGGGCACCACACCCCCATCTGCCCCACCCCGCTGACACAGGCTGAGAGAGAGGCCCCCTCTGAAACCATGCCTGAAAACTCCTCTTCTCTTTGGCACCCAGGAGTCACACGGTGGCTCCCCTGGGGCCAGGTCCCAGGTGTCGGGAGCTGAGGCGGGGGAGCGGGGGAGGCCGGCAAGAGGCGAGGCTCTGCAGGGACCCCAGACTCTGCCTCCATGTCCACGTCCTTCTACCCCCCTCAGGGGTTGGGTCATGGGGTGAAAACCAGAGCCCACAGTCACCCCACAGAGCGGGGCGCCAGGAGGGGCCTGGGGCGGCACCGCATCTCATCCAGGGAAAGCCCGCAGCAGGTGCTAAATAAAGGCTTGCTGCTGTGGGGGAGTGTCACTCGCTCATTCACTCACTCCCTAACTCACGCATCCGTTCCTCCCTTTATCAGCCCATAGTGGGCCAGGGGCCGAGGACCCGTGGGTGAGTCAGGCTGAGCCGGGTGGGCCTCCCAGGTGAGCCTGGCCCAGGCGAGCAGGACAGACCCAGCCTCCGTCCAGGGGAGCCAAGCCGGGGCGGGGCCGAGGGTTCAGGCTCCAGCCTGCCTGGGTTCCAGCCCCGGCTCCCGGGCCGGCCGCCCCCTCTCGCACCCGCTCTGCCTCCTCTGCAAAATGGGGGTGATTCGGCCGCCGGCTTCGGCGGCGAGGGCGCTGGGCTTGGGGTGGGCTTGGCAAAGGGGTCGCCGCCACGGCGGACCCGGCTGTGGGCAAGGCAGGAGGAAGCAGCCCGGAAGGTGCAGCGAGCGTTTCCTCTGGGAAAGGTGCTTGCAAACGGGTCCTGGAGGGAGAAACAGGAGCTTGAGGGGGGAAAGAGAGACGGGCCAGGCCAGGGGAGTCAGCACGCGGGCGGAGGGGGGAGGGTGAGGGTGGGAGGGGCTGCCCATCGCCTGGTGCTCAGAGCTCGGCGTCATCCTGGGGAGAGGGGGCGGGGGCGTGCGTGTGGGGGGGTGGGGACATGGTTGCAGGCCCCTGCACCTACTGTCCCTGAGCCGCAGTGTCCTCTCTCATCCCAGTGGAGGACAGGACTTCCTGAGTCCAAGCAGGCCCGGGGCGGCTCCAACCCTCTCAGGGACAGCAGCCCTGCTGCGTTCTGGGATCCAGCGTCCCCTGGTGACCCACAGGCTGGGGGATGGTGCCCCACCTTCCCCTCCAGCCCCACCCTCCTCACCTGCCGCTCCAGCCCCGCCCTCCTCACCTGCCACTCCGGCCCCGCCCTCCTCACCTGCCTGCTCCAGCCCCGCCCTCCTCACCTGCCGCTCCAGCCCCGCCCTCCTCACCTGCCGCTCCGGCCCCGCCCTCCTCACCTGCTGCCTTGCTGTGAAGCTCACCGCCAGCGGAACCCCCTCCAGTTGCTCGCGGGGCATGCTCTCTGCTCCTCCTGGCTCTGGCGGTGAAGGCCGGCCCCTCGCCCTCCTCTGGCTCACTGCTTCTCACCCACTCTTCGGGGCTCAGCTTCACTTGCCCTGGGAGACCCTCGCTTCCATAGAGGCGCCCACAAACCTGGAAGACAGCAGTCATCGCCTCTGAGCAACAGCAACGTGTCTTCGGCCCCTTGCCAGGCGGCGAACAGCATCTTCCACCTCTGCGATGGCTTTTCCCACCCCGTCTTCCCATTGCCAAGGGGGCTCTGTGTCCCCATCAGCGTCTGGGACAGTCCTGGCCAGCAGAGACACCGGGCGGCTTGTGGGCGAGCTCCCTGGAAAACTCGCCCTTGAAGCCTTCAGCTGCCACGTGAATTCTCTGACTGCCTGGGGTCCTCCAGCTGCGTGGAAGCCCAAGCCTGTCCACGCGGAGAGGCCACACGGAGAGGCCACAGGGAGAATCTGCAGGGAGAGGCCACACGGGGAGGCCACACGGAGAGGCCACACAGAGAGGCCACACAGAGAGGTCACAGGGAGAACCTGCAGGGAGAGGCCACACGGAGAGGCCACACAGAGAGGCCACACGGAGAGGCCACACAGAGAGGCCACACAGTGAGGCCACAGGGAGAACCTGCAGGGAGAGCAGGGAGAGGCCACACGGAGAGAGGCCACACAGAGAGGCCACACAGAGAGGCCACAGGGAGAACCTGCAGGGAGAGCAGGGAGAGGCCACACAGAGAGGCCACACAGAGAGGCCACACAGTGAGGCCACAGGGAGAACCTGCAGGGAGAGGCCACATGGAGAGGCTGCATGGAGAGGACATGTGGAGAGTCCACACAGAGAAGACATGCAGAGAGGCCACATGGAGAGGCCACTCAGAGAGGCCACATGGAGAGGCTGCAGGGAAAGGTCACAAGGAGAAGCCACGCAGAGAGGACACAGAGGGGAACACACAGAGAGGCCTTGAGTCGCCACGAGGAGGGAAACCCCGGCAGCCGCACCCAGGCCCCCACCCCTGGTTCCGCGTCCTCTCCAGCTGCCTCCAGCCTGTGTTCCCGGGAGACCTGTGCCCCCAGGACTGCCAGCCGAGCCCTGCCTGAGTTTCTGACCACAGGGCCCACGGGCGATGATGACAGATTGCTGGCCGAAGCCTCTACGTCTGGGAGACTTGTCCCATGGCAGCAGGTAACCGGCGTTTGATCCCAGTAAAGTCTAATCCCCTTGAGAGCAGGCATCCAGGCACATCGTAAATACTTGGCCCATGTTTGTGCATGACCACGAGGGCTGACAAGGGGCTGTTAGCCACCACTGGCCTCGTGATTCCCTGGACTGGCCTGTCATGGTTTCCTGGGCTAGCGTCACAGAGTACCGCAAACTGGGGGGCTTTAACACAGCAGAGATGGCTGGTCTCCCGGGCTGGGGGCCAGAGGTCCGAAAGTTGGGGACACTCCATCCTCGTCTCTTCCGGCCTAGTGGCTTCCTGGCAACTCTTGGACTTGAAGACCCTCCTCGGCCATCCCGCGGCTTTGTCCAAAAGGCTCGTAAAGAGGCCAGCCACACTGCAGCACATCCGCCTCCAGCTAGTCGCATCTCCAAGGCCTTTTTTCCAAATAAGGCCAGACTCGGGGCGGGGGGCTGGCCTGCAGCGTGCCTCCTGGAGCCATCAGTTCAGTGCGTCACAGACCCCCTGCCAGGCCAAGGTCAGGCTCAGCGAGCCGGGGGCCCAGCCTCAGCCGCCGCGTGAGTTTCCGTCGCGCCAGGGGACGGGAGCGCAGGCCCCGCGTTGATGCATTTCCTGCAGCGCCAGTGCTGGAAAAAGACAGGGAAGTCTGTGCCTGTGCATTTTTACGAGCACCCAAGGCGAGGTGAACTGTTAGGCAGGGAAACCAGATGCCTTCGCGTTCAGGCGAGACAGACGAGTGAACGATGGCACAGGCCGCACGGGCTGATGACGAAGTTGAGAGGCCACTCCATCGCCAGGTCCGCATGTCTCCCACTCTGCGAACGCCCTCGTGGGAGCAAAGAGCGAGGGTTCTAGGGTTGTAAACCTCCAGGGGACCTGAGGACCTGTGGCCTCCAGGCAAACAGGAGTGCGACATCCAAAACGAAGGCAGTTCTTATGTATTTGTTTATTTTCAGGAGGTACCGGGGCTCGAACTCAGGACCCTCTATTTGGAAAGCAGGTGCTCAACCACTCGAGCTACATCCACTCCCCCAGTTCTTGTTTGTAAATGTGCTTCCAAAGTAGCATTGGCTCTTAAAGATGGGGCTTGGCGTCAGGTGGGTGGGGGCTTGGCGTCAGGTGGGTGGGGGCTCAGCGGGCTGGTGGGTCCCCCAGGAGGCTGGAGGGCCGCTCTCGCCAGCCGTCCTCGACCCATGCATTTGACAGAGCACATTTTAGTATCTTAGAACGTTTATATATATTTTTAAACAAATCAGTTTTGTTGATACATATCAATAAAGCATACAATTCATCCAAAGCGCACAATCAGTCGTATTTGGAATAATCACGTAGCTGTGCATTGAGCACGCCAGTCACTATTAGAGCATTTTCATTATTTCAACAATACTAATAAACAAAAAACAGACAAAATATTCATCACCTCTCAATCTCTCTCTGCTTCCCTTGCTGTCCATTGCTGCTATTTCTGAACACTTTAAAATTAATATCAATATTTCAACAAATATAGTGTAAAGCCACAGACTAGTAATATTTGAAAACCACATAAACAACCTAATACACATTAACAGCCCTCTAAATTAAAGCGTGGTATTTGCCTCGTAACTACTCTTCCTCTCCAGGTCAAACTCCTTTTTTTAAACTGTCAGTTTCTGCCATTCTTTCTCTGTGCTTTTTAATTTTCACATTTTTCTGGGGAAGGCATGTGCCGTTTTCACTTACTTGTGTTACTTTCTTGTGGCTGCTCTAACAAAGTACCCCACCTGGAGACTTAAAACAACAGAAATTTCCTTGCTCCGTGTCCTGGAGGCCAGAGGTCCCAAACCCCAGCGCCCGGCCCGAAGCCGCGGGGATGCTTCCTGGCCCCTCCGGCCCCGGCGACCGCCCGCCCGCGCCGCCGCGTCGCTCCAGCGCCTGCCCCCGCCTCGCGGCCCTCTTCCTCCAGGGCTGTCTCCGAATTTCCCTCTTCCTGCAAGGACGCCCGGCACTGGACTCAGGAGCCCCGGTCCCGTGTGGCCTCATCGTCACTCGACGGCCTCTGCGGGGCCCCTAAGTCCAAGTTCACAGGCTCGGGTGGCCTTGCCCTGGGCCCTTCCTTTATCAGATTGACGTTGCTCTTTACTCTCGCTTTTTATTTTTATTTTTAAGATTTATTGATTGATTGATTTTCCCCCTTCGCCTCCTCCTGCCCTGCTGTTTCTGCCGTCTGTGTTGTCTTCTCATTTTTCCCTCCTCGAGGGTTCACCGGCATTCGATCCTGGAGACCCCTGGATGTGGAGAGAGGTTCAATTGCTGATAACATCCCATCAGGGCGAGGCAGAGCGCCGCCCGAGGCTGCGATTTCTCTTGTCTGTTATAAAATGATCGGCGTGAAGAATCGCACACACACCACGTTCTTTGCTCTTTTTGGAGAAGGAGATTACGCTAAATCGAGGTCTGTGGCTAGTTTTCACAGTTCTTCCAGGGGTCGGTGAGTGGTTGCCCCCACCCTCCCCGGGGCGGCGTGGCCGGCCCCCTGCCCCCACCCCGTCACTGGGGCGGGCTCCAGGTGGCTGATGGCACAGGTGTAAGCACAGCACACCTGCAGAGGCAGGGCTCGAGGCTGCAGGGAGATTACATGCCGGGTTTTGCTCCCGTGAGGAGCTGGAGCGTACCGTGCTACCCCGCGCCCAAATCGCCTAATTTACATGATACTGGCCTGCTGTCTTAAATCGTTATTTTTAACCTTTCTTTATTTATTTTTTTGCCTAAGAAATGCTTTTCTGCAGCCCTCCAGAACAGGGAAGTCTGAAAAAACCTCGCCTTGTGCAGAGGATGTGAGCTGGCCTGCTGCCCGCCGCCTCTTGTAAATACCTTCCTTTCCCGTTAGGAGCCCCGAGATAAGCCGCCCAGGATTCCGCGGGGCGGGGGTGGTCGCCCTCCCGGCTGCTGGAGGCCGCGGGCCCCCGGACCCGCCACCGGCCAGGCCCCCGGAGGCCGGAAGCTCTGTGGGCACAGCTGGACCCTCTCCACGACCCGGGCAGGGCGGCAAGTCCAAGCTGCCCCTTAGATAAGCTTTTGAGACTTTTCTTTTTAAAACCCCGGGCAGGGTGAGTTCTGGTAAAGTCACGTACGAGGCCAGGTGGTCCCTCCCCGGTGTCCCCACTTTCTCCGTGGGCCCCTGGGGGGATTCCAGCACCCCCTACCTTCCCATTGCCTGGGGGACCCTCCCCACGAAATCTAGGGCCCTGGAGCCAGCGCCTGCTGGGCTCGGCGTGGGCGGCATGGAGGGCAGCGCGCGGTGGCTCCCCCGAGGCAAACATCTCCTGCTCCAGCAGGGAACGGGGGCCCAGGGTCTGCACACACATAATCGCGGATGTCCCGAGAGAGGGGCGGGGTGACGAGCTGCAGACGAGCGCCCACTGCGCGCCGAGCCCCAGCTGGGCGCTTTCCCGCGTTGGCACCGCTCCTCGCCCGGCCGAGGACACCGCAGTCCGCGTGGGGGATGGGGGCGTCACTGCGAGGTGGGGTGTTGCGGCGGGGTCAGCTTAGATCTGGGGATCAAAGGGCTGCGCGGGTGGAGGTGTGTGCAAGTACCTGTGCCAGCGTACGTGTGAGGGAGCCGTGAGAGCGGGGGCGGTGTGCGAAAGTAGATGCGTGTGAGCGAGTGGGTGTGAGTATGAACGTGCGAGGGCCAGTGTGAGTGTAAACACGTGGTATGTGTGGGCACACACATGAACATGCATGCATGTGTTGCTGTGAGTGTGCACACATGCGTGCACATGTGTCGCCATGAGCGCACACACACACGTGGCTGGGTGTGGGTGTGCACGTGCCCTGCCCGTGGCTTCCAGGCCCCCCATCCCTGGCCCTGCTCTCCAGCCCCCTCCCGCAGCCCAGGGCCCCCGGGCTCCCCTCTGTCTCTCCCACCACTGCCCTCCCCTGGGTGCCCCTGGCCACCTTCAGGCTGTGGCGGGTTCCGCCTGTGACCCCGGGAGGTCACCCCATGGGGCCCTGGACAGCGGCGGGTCGCTCTCCCAGAGCTCAAGGAACACGTGCTGAAGAGGGGCCCAACGACTCGCTTATTTCCACTCGAGGGGAAATAAATCTAACAGTGCTTTTCCTTCTGGAGCGCACGGCTTTGGCTCACTGGAATCGTACGTTTACTAAAACTCCGGGCCCTCAGCCCGCCAGAGGGATTCGAACGCAAACCTGCCTGGTGGCGCAGCTTGAGCGCGGCCTGGGGCGCTGCCGGGCCCCGCGGCTCCCTGGGCCGTTTGCCTCTCGAAGCTCGTCTTTGCAGAGCGGGGGCCGCCTCATCTCAGGGTGCCAGGTCTCCTGGTGCTGCCTTCTCACCCCGGGGGGAGCAGTGGGCGCCTGGATTCTGGGGTGCAGCCACCCAAGTGGCGCATCTGCAACGTGGCATGTCTCCGGGGTGGAAAACCCCTGTTTCCGCGGGCAGGGGAGCTGCGAGGGTGAGGGTGCCCTGGGAGCTTCCCCAGCTGGGCCCGTGGCCCTCCCGGCCCTGCCCTCTTCCTGCCCGCGTCACCCGCCCCGGCGACTCCCCGGGGCTGGGCGCAGGGGGAGGTGGGACGGGGGTCCTGAGCCTGTGCCGCGCCAGCCCACGGGCTAAATCCGGGACGTCTGCCCTTGTTCGGGTCTGGGAGGCCTGACTTCAAAAAAGGCCGCCCCTCGCAGGCAGCTGCCGGCCCCACACAGGGGTCAGAGCTGGACGCTCTGTCAGGGCTGCTCAAAGTGACCGGGCAGGGACAGAGCTGGGCGATGTGCCCCCCTCGCCTGGAGAGGAACGCGCGCCCCCTGCTCAGGCACGGCCGGCGCCCGCTGCCTCCCGCTGGCCCGGCTGTGCAGGCTGCTTGGCCCCGGCTCTGCCTCGGTCTCCGGGCCCTGCCAGGGCTGCCTCGTGCGCCGGGGGCCAGCAGGCAAGGCCCATGGGGCCACCAGCCAGGGGCACCCGCTCGTTCCTCTCTAAAACCACACGCTCCTGCCGGCTGCCCGCGGGTCTGGGCACAGCGGACAACAGCCTGCCCCGCCCTGGCCGCAGGCACCCCAAGGCTCTGCTCGGCTGACCCCATAGCACTGGGGGAGTTGGGGGGGCAACGGTGGTCCCAGGGGACATTTGACAAGGGGTATATTGCCATTTAAAAGAAAACAAAGCCATTCCTTAGAGGACAGCAGCTATTTCAGGCATCAAGAACACAGAGAAATTCCTTCTGTAGGTTTTTTTTTTTAAAAGATGATCAAAACCTGGAATCAATTGAAATATCAAGCAATAGGGGAATGGTGAGGTCAACTGAGTTAAAGCAACTGGATAAATCAGCACAGAGACTTTAAACTATTATTAATACATAATTTATATAAATATTTAAAGAAAATACCTGTGAAGAGATTTGAATGCACTAAAAGTCAAAGATCTCATTTCACACTTCTTTATCAAAATCGGCTTGGCTATTTGTGGACTTCGATTCCTTCACTGTGTTTCCAGGGGCTTCCCGCCTGGGTCGAGGATGGCTTGGAGCCCTGTATTTTGAGCTCGCGTGGGGCGAACTTGCTGCACTTTGGTGTCAGTTTCCACCCACTCGACTGGAAGGTCTTTATGCCTGCACAACGTGTGGAGATGCTGGACCCGCCCCAGGTGTCCAGGCGCCCAGAAGCAGCCCTCGCCTACTGGCGGCGGGAGCCAGAGGACAGCTAGCCCTCCTTGCTGTTGGGACGGTGGCGTGGTGTGTGCCACAAGCCTCGAGGCTCCCAGCAGGATGGGGCGCCCGTTCCAGCGGCGAGACCTGCTGGAGCACGGGCCGGACACCTGCTTCCCAGCTTCGCCGGCAGACTCCCACTCCCTTGCAGGTGTTTTTTAGGTGCATCTTCCACATCTGCTGCTTACACCCCAAATTCTTGATTCTTGTCTCAGGGTCTGCGTCTGGGGGACCCAGACCAAGGCGGCAGCTGACTTGTTAGCCTTGTGGTGCTCCACTGGAATCTGACCCTGTGAGAGGTGGGGCGAGCAGCTAAGCACAATGCATAATAATTAGGAACTCAGTGAATGAGTAGAGGGCTGGATGGCGCAAGGGTGGTTGGATGGACGGGTGGGTGGATGCGTGGATAGAGGTTGGAGGATTGATGGGAGGAAGGATGGATGGATGGGTGGGTGGGTGGATGGATGGATGGGTGGAGGGGTGGGTGATGAGTGGACGGAGGAGTGGGTGGGTGGATGGGTAGATGGATGGATGGATGGATGGATGAGTGGAGGGGTGGGTGATGAGTGGACGGAGGGGTGGGTAGATGGATGGATGGATGGGTAGATGGATGGATGGATGGTTGGGTGGATGGATGGATGGGTGGAGGGGTGGGTGATGAGGGGACGGAGGGGTGGGTAGATGGATGGATGGATGGGTGGGTGGGTGGCTGGATGGCCAGATGCTGGAGAAGAACCTGGGTACTTAACCCAGAGAGTGCAGGGACCGCCCTGCCATAGTGAGCAACTGCACTTTTTGGTAGAGCAGCTTGCAGCCCTCCAGCTCCCCTCCTTCCACCTGTCCCTTACAAGCCACGACTTTCTTTGAGAAATTTTGTCTGATACTCCAAAGAAAGTTATCCTTGCCCCACCCTTCCCGAGAATAGCAGTGTGCCTGGCTTCCATCCTCGGGAGGGCCTTTTGGGGGAATGAGAAAAACGAAAACCTGCCAAGCGAAGCTGGGGGCGGGGATTGCGCGGGCTTTCGGTCCGGCTCGGGGAGAAGGCTAAAGCTGCCCTTGCTGCCTGGTGGCTCAGCCCCAGGGGCCTGCTGAGAGAAACTGCCCCGGTCACTCGAGGCGCTGCCCACCTGGGCACCTCAGAGAGCGTTCCCCGCCCTCCCCGTCTGCCCCTGCCTGCCAGCGCGGACCCCAGATCCCTGCACCAGGGAGCCGCAGTGCTCACACCCGCCCCGAATGCTCCGGCTGACCAGCCACGGCTCCCGAGCAAGCGGCCGGGTGGTTTACATTATCTGACGGGCAGTTGATCTTCTCCTGAAAGCCTGGCTTAACGAAGGGGACGGGGAGTCAGTGGGTGGTCCTGGGAGTGTGAAGCTGACGAGGGAGGTAAGGACTGCAGAAGAGAGGGGTGATGAAAAAGAGACGAGGCGGGGGGCCGTGCGTCAATGTCGACAGCCCTCGCCACGGGCCGAGCGGGAAAAGTCAACGGGCGGCAGCGAGAGTGCGTTCGCCGGGTGCTCGCCCGGCGCTGGGTGCCGCTTGGCTCCCCGTGCCTGCAGGGCGGGTAGGTTCCGTTACTAGTCAGGACGGGGAGGTTAGGTCACGGGCCCCAAATCCCACAGCTGGGTAGGACGACTCAACCTCTACCCCCGCCATGTCTCTTGCTGCTATGTTAGTGCTTCTCTGCTCACGAGGCATTAGACTTGTCGTTAAATCATCTGTTAGGACTGACTTATCGCTTTGAGGACTGGCTTTGCTAAGCAGATCACTTGCTTTACCCCCTGGAAGAAAGAGGCAGGGACTGTGAAGACGCTTGCCCATCCATAATGCCTTAGAAAGGCCACGGGATCGGGAGTCTGGAGAACACATGCCACTGAACGGAGCAGTGTCTCCAGTAGGCCACTGGTCCCCTATGAACTGCAATCTCTTCGTCTGTAAGGTGGAGGTAGGCATGCTCCACGATGGCAAACGTTCTTTTCTAGCTCTACATTTCTAGAGAGCCCCCCATTTGCTAATTTATGACCTTCCCAATGATGTCATCTATTCGAAACTCCGTTTCTGCATCAAATGACAGGAATAAGTGTACATTCTCTGCGAAGACTCGGGGGGATGACGTGTACAAGTTCACGCCCCGCACAGCCGGGCAGGTGGGCTTCCCGAGGCCGGCCTTCCTCCTGCGGCCCACAGCCCTGCGCTTGCGACGCTCAACCCAAGGGCCAGCTCCCTCTGGCTCACATGTGAGTCCAGCCCCTAGTGTCCTGGCTGGGTGGCACTCCGGGAAGGCGCTGCTCCTGCCGCCCTCTGGCCACCTCCTCCAGTCCCCGGAGGCCCTTCCTGCAGCAGGTCGATGGGCAGGAGCGGGGGGCACACTCGGGCTTTCTGGGCCAGGCACGGACATGCTCGACCCCACTTTCATCCTGTTCCATTGGCCGCGGGGCAGACCCACGGCTGTCCTGAGGGCAGGGGAGCTGGAAAGGGGGACGTGTGTGCTCCGAGGAAAAAGGAAAGGATTCGGCGGACAGTTGCTCTTCTCTGCTAGGCCTTCGCGCACGGTCGTTGCAGGGAGGGAAGGAGCCTGCTCAGGCTGAAGGAAAAGGGGGCTCCCGTGGCTGGCCAAGTCTGGGAAAGCATCCAGACTTCATATGCAAGAGTGCGTGTGTGTAGCTGTGCATGTGTGAGTGTGTCTCCCCCAGAAAGCAGAGCCTGAGGCACAAGTGTGCGTGACCCCCTTTTATCAGGTGTGCAATCCCAGGAGGCAGAAGGACTGGGGGAGGCAGAGAAGGGAGACCCCGCCGGGGTCCATGGCCGCTGCCGCCTCAGGGTTAGAAGACCGTCTGCCCCAAGGCCCCAGACTGTGTCTTCTCAGGGCAGGCCACGTGCCCCTGGCCCCTGAGAACCAGCGGCCGACTCCCATCCCTGGCCCAACCAGCCCACGGCATCCACTGTCCCCCCAGGTGACTGCAAGTCCCCAGCGTGGGAGGGGAAAGTGCCCCGTGGCCCCCCCAGCCTGCGGCTTTCAGGTCGCCATAGCGATGGCTGGAGCAGGCAGCCCCCGACCCTGAGGCAGGTGAGAAGCTGAGGCCCACCTAAAAGGTGGGTGACGCAGGTGTGCTCTCCCCAAGGCCTGGGAGACCAGCATCGGTGGGCACCGAGCTCTGGAGAGAGCGGTCGGTGCCCAGGCACCCCGCCGGCCCCCCACGCGGCCGCCTGCCGAGCGGGCCTCCTGCCTTGCACTGTATCTGACCTCTGGAGGATCTGAGT
This sequence comes from Dasypus novemcinctus, assembly GCF_030445035.2. NCBI lineage: Eukaryota > Metazoa > Chordata > Mammalia > Cingulata > Dasypodidae > Dasypus > Dasypus novemcinctus. Next base: position 3,650,440 of record NC_080690.1, read on the forward strand.
GTTTGCTGGAAAAAAAAAAATCCCGTCCACCAGGATCGTCCGAGGCCGAGGCCCGTCATCCTTCACCCGAACGAGCCCTTCCACAAATGTAAATACCGTCTGTCTTCGCGCAGGCCGCCCTGACAGGGCCGCCGGGCTCCTCGGAGCCCCAGGACCGGGGCGCTTTCGGGGTGAGCGCGGTCACCGCGCAGAGTTCCCGGGCGGCGTGAAATACCCGGGCTCGTTGGTTTAGGTGAACAGCTCTGCGGGGCCGGAACACGTCGTTTCCCGGATCTCAGTGGTTTAAAAATATTCCTGGGAAAAATCCCCAGAGCGCGGCGGCATCCAGGCCCGGAGGCGTGGGAGGGGGTGACCGCGGCTGGGACACCGCCCGTCCCCAGCCGGGCGCGGCCCTGCCCCGCTCCTCCGTCCGCGGGCGGCGGCCAGAGGGAGGCCGAGGTTTGGCTGGGGCCCCCGTGGCAGCGGACCCAGGCCAGTGCCATAACCGGAGACCACACCCCACGCCGCCGCCCTCCGCCCTCCCAGCCGCCCACCTCCTCAAGTGAGCGGTGCGCCCTCCCGCCGCGGTCCACCCGGAGTGCCCGGTAGCGTGGGCCAGTGCCCCCCGAGCCCGGGCCCCCCCTTCTCCTCCCTGGTCACAGGCAGACTTCACCTGCCTGCCCTGGGCGGTGAGCAGGGGCCACGACCGAGCTCCCGCACAGAGGGGGGCAGAAGTGCTGGTGCCACTTCCAGGCCTGTCTTCGAAAACGCCTCCCGCCAGCCCCTGTGACTTCTCCCTGCGCGTCGGCCAGATGCTGGGCTCCTGCGCCCCAGGTGACGGCGTGGAGCGCGCCACGCAGCCCGCCATCCTGCTCGGCCCTGGGGCGTGAGCGGGAAATCCGCGTGGGTGGGGCTCCTGAAACCAGCCTTCTTTGTCTCAGTGGGTAGGCTGCCCGTAACCTCTCCGAACCGCTTCTCTGCCTTTAAAGTGGCCACACACCCCTGCCTGGCCTCTCCTCTGGGTGGGGGCTCAGATGAGGCAGCTGGAAGGCTGGCTCCGAGGCAGGCGGCACCCTGGCCTGCAGCTCCCCGCCCCGCCTCCACGACTGCCCAGGCGAGGTGCGGAGAGGGCAGCCCCTGGCTTGGCACGCGGCCAGCCCGCAGCCCGCTGCCCATCAAGCCTCACGCCCTTTCATTCCGGGCCTCTCCCACCTCCATCCTTCCCTGTCCTGCCCCAGGACCCTTCACATCATGTGGGCGCCTTTGCCTCTGGCTGCCTACTGCGTTCAGCCAAGGGGAGGTGCCGGCAGGTGTGGGTGCTGGGTCCTCCTGCTCCCACCGGCCTCGGTGCAGCTTTGGCCGTGGCCGCGTCCCTCTCTCTCACAGCCAGGGGCTTGTCCTGGCTCCAGGAGACCCGCCCCCCTCTTGCCCTCTTGCCGTAAGGGTGGCAGTGGCTCCTGCAGCTGCTTGCTGCCAGCCGTCTCCACCTCCTCGCCCCCGCGGTAAATCGCCCCTGCGTTCAAAGCCCCTTCAGGCCCTGGCCGGGCGTGCCACCCTCCCCTGCAGGAGCTGAGGGTCGCGCCTCGGTGCTCTCACTCGGGGCTCTTGACGGGGGAGACAGACTCTGCCTGACTCAGCAGGTAAGGGATTCGGGCAGAGGTATTAGCACGCACAGAATTTCCAGAAGGCGGCAGGGCGAGCCAGTGAGCTGGGAACGCCAAACCTCAAGCCACATCCAGCCATAGACCCCGGCCAGGGCCCAGGCCTCCACCCCCACTGCACTTGCTTGCTGCTGGGGGGAGCTGGGTGCCCCTGCCACCCCCAGCCCCTCTGGAAATGGTGCACTTCTCCCTGGCGCCTTGACCTCGTGAGTGCAGACCAAACTTCCTGTGTGCAGGCAACTGAGCTTGGCGGTTGCTGGTACCCAGGGGAATGCGTATTGGCACGTTTGCATGTGGTGGATGGTTCAGACGCTGGGGGCTGGGGGGCTCCCCGTCAATTGACCCGGCTCCCTGCTCTCTGGCTTCCGGGGATTTCGGGCAATGAAAGGGAAGGGCGAGGGGAGAGAAGGCAGGGTCTTGATTCTCGTGGGCTGGGTCCCTCTGAGAAAGCCACAGCTCCTGAAGGTCAGGCCCTCGCAGCCCCCCAGTGCTGGTGACAGCCACGCATCCCTGGGGCTCGGGCCAGGCATGCCACAGCAGGCCTTGCAGTTCCGTTTGTAAAGAGTCTCCACGTAAGCGCTCTTCGGGCCCCCATTCGAGGGGGCCGTCTATCTCCTGCTGGCGCCTTGATGGAAAGAGTGGGCAAAAACAGCCAGTGCGCAAGCGTCCAGGGGCGTTGGGCTCTCGTGCAGGCCAGGTGTCCCCCAGGGCCGAGGCGGGGGGCGCGGTCAGGGGCGCGGGCTCAAGCCAAGTCTGGTTGGGACGCCAGCTGCGCCCTGCGCCTGCTGTGAGCTGGGACACGGTGCCCGCGCTAAGCCTCCGTGGACCCTCACGCAGAGCCCCTGAGACGGTTTGGGGGACCCAGCCTTGGGAAAGGCTCAGCGCCGGCCTGGGAAGGGGGCAGCCACCCTGAATCCCTGGAAGAGTGTGTCCGCTGGTCATTTCAGTCTGCGGTGTCCAAGGTGGGGCCAGGCTGGAGGGGGGCGAGGGAGCCCCCGAGGGCTCTGTGCCTGATTCGAGGCTGGGGGTGACTCAGGGGCTGGCGCCGCGGCCCCGGGTCCGTCATGGAACTTTTCCGGGTACCAGAGCGGACAGAGGCATCACCAGCAAAGAAGCGAGAACTGCAGGTGAGAGGTCTGAGGGGTTTGCAAAAAACCACAACAAGATCCCAGCAGGCTAAGCCACAGTGCATTCTGGGCACCATGGCCAGTGGGATGTATCCCAGGAATGCAAGGGTGATTCTACATAAAAAAATCAGCCAACAGAATACACTAAATTAATATAATGAAGGGGAAAAAAAAAACCCTGCATGGCCATCTCAATTGTCATGCAAAATTTGCACCCGAATTTGACAAAATACAAAACCCTTTCATGATAAAAACACTCAGAAATCCAGAAACAGAAGGGAATTTCCTCAACAAAATAAAGATTTATGAAAAGCCACAGCTCATATCATACTTGATGGTGAAAAACTAAAAGCCTTCCCCCTAAGATCAGGAACAAGACAAGAATGCCGGTTTTCAAGTGGAAGTTTTAAAAAAAAGAAACTAACAAATGTTGGTGAAGATGTGGAGAAATTGGAGTCCTCGTACGTTGTTGGTGAGAATGTAGAACGGTGTAGCCACTGTGGAAACAGTTTGGTGGTCCCTCAAAACGTTAAATATAGCATTACCGTAGGATCCAGCAATCCCACTCCTAGGTGGGATTTTGTTCTTTTGCTCCCAAAAGAACGAAAAACAAGTACTCAAAAAAATACATGTCCACACGTGTACATAGTCGCACTATTCTTAATAGAAAAAGGTGGAAAGGTCCAAATCTTGATTAACGGATTAACTGTATAAACAAATTGTGGTGCATCCACACAGGAGAATGCTATTCAGCTGTAAAAGGGAACGAAGCACTGGTGGGTGCTGCAAAGTGGATGAACCCCGAGAATATGTTAAGTCAGAGAAGCCAGGCATGAAAGATCATCGATTGTACAATTCCATTTATATGAAAGGTGGAGGCAGAGCAGATGGGCTGTGCCAGGGGCTGGGAGAAAGGGGAACGGGGAGAAGCTGTTTAAGGGGTGCAGGGCTCCTTATCGGGTGAGGAAAGTGTTCTGAAACTAGAGAGAATTGGTGGCAGCATCACAATGTGAATATAGCAAACACCCCTCACCGAACAGCTCACCTCAAAGCAGATAATTTTATGTTATATGAATTTTATTTGACTGTTTTAAAAAACTAAGGAAATCAGAATGAAGTACGGACCTTTGCAAACGATAACGTAGCGACGTTGGTTTGTCACACGTAACAGCTGTACACTAGCAGCCCACAGATTTAGCAGCAGGGAGACGGTCTGAGACCATGGGGACTCTGTACGAGCGTCACAGTTTTTCTGTAAACCTAAAGCTCTTCTCGAACCTCAGGCCAGTTGCTTTAAAGGGGCGCCTGGGCACGTCTCTGCCTTTTCCCTCCCTGTCGGGAGCTGGGATGTGGCAGCCGGAGCCCGAGCTCTGTCTTGGGCCCGTCCCGGGGAGGGTGGAAGGAGCCTGACCTCTGTCGCTTTTATGGGGGTGACACGCAGCCCTGGAGGACTCCCTCTGCTCTCCTTTCTGCAAAAGAAGAAAACGCAGTGTGTTCCAGCAGCCACACGCCTGCTTATTTCTTTTGTCCTGTGCGGCGGAGCCTAACCGCAACGAGGCGTCTTCTATCCCTCTCGATGACTTCATCCCTCTACAAAATTCCCTTGGAGAAATGCTCCCTCCGATGAGATCCCTGAAAACAAGAAGCACGCCTCTCCCCGCGTCCCCCCCGTAAGAGCTGGGGCGGGCGCACGGATGCTCGCGTCCCGGGAGAACGGGATCCGAGCCGCGAGCTCCAGTTCTACTCCTCAAGCACAGCCGGGCCAGCCCCGCGGCTTTGGGCCCTTTCTCTGCTTGGCTGGAGTTAGGATTTATGTCTTATTTATCAAGATAACGCAAAGAGCAGAGCTTGGAGCTTGCGGTCTCCGGATCAGCGTGTAAAACGATGTGGCTTCAGCAGCGCACAGTAGAATCGAACACAGATGATCAGGACAATGTGATTTACTCTTTGTCCTGTTGTCCAGATGTTTAAACAGATGTCAGGCGAATAAAAAGCATGGTGGGAGTAACACATTAGTTTAAATTATTGCGTCTGAAAAGAGGGAGGATCGTAAAAATGTTAGAAGAGAAAGTAAGTATTTATGACTTGATGTGCTGGTCGTGTTATCTTCCATTTGCCTCCTCGCATGAGGTAATTAGAGCCTCTGCCACGGGGAAAGCTGCCTGTTCCAATGGGCTGGGGTGGGGCTGGCAAGTTTCCCGGCTGCCGAGACGCCCCCCCCCCCCCCCCCGGGAATCTGTGCACACGCCGCAGGGAGGTTTTCCTGGACAAAAAGATGTCGGCCCAGGACGGGCCATGAGGATGGCTGACAGCGGGGACACCGTTTCCCGGGACCCCCACCCACGGGAGCACTGCACCCACTTTACAGATGCAGAGATAGACAGATTGAGGCATGACCCCCAAAAGGTGCGCTCCAGCCCCCAGCCCAGCCCCGCGCCTCTGACCTTTCTTGGAAGTGGGGTCTTCTCAGAGGTGGTTCATGGAGACGAGGCCACGCTGCGAAGTGGCCCGATGAACGGGTGGTTTACCTGTTTATATAAGTATACTAACAAAGTTACCCCTTGCAGCTTCAAACTGGAATCTGCAGACTTACAGTTCAAATTCAGCACCTGAGTATACCCAAGTAATCGATGCGTAGCGCACCTTTCGTAGGCCAGTTGGGCTTGAGGTAGGCAGGCAGCAGTGTATAGAAGCTGCAAACAAGCTGACCCATTGCTCATTGATTTCTTTCCCCCAGATAATGGATTTTAAATCTATATACACGTATTTGACTTTTTAAAAAATTGCTATTAGAACTTCAAACGAGCTGCTGTTTTCTTCCACGCAATATTGTATACTCAATTGTGTATAGAAGAAGCTGGTGAGAGTGCCCTCCTACATAAGGAACTGCAGTGTTTTGCATGCAAAATTTTTAAAAAATTTAAATTGTCCTGATTCTATTTTGTAAATGGAGAAACAATCACATCTTTCTAAGCAGTAATGGAAAACGACTAGTACTTTGGGCATTTTGATATATTTGAGTTCATTTTTTCCACAATGTAATACTTTTGACACAACTGGGTTTCTCATATTATCCCAGTTCATGTACATCTGAGTGCTAAATAATATTGTGCTTAAGTTTGTGTTGCAAGAACGAATGGAATAAACTTGAATTGTGCTATAAAAAAACAATCGGGTGACCCGATTCCCATATGCCTGGCGTTCTTACGGAGGAGGGAGATTGGGGCCTGGAGAGACGGCTGGAGGCCACGGGACGGTGGAGGCATTGGTCAAGGGTCAAGGGCAGCATCCGAGGGGCGGAGGAGCCGGCACAGCAGGGAGGAGGCCGGGAGGGCTTCTCCTCCGCGTTCAGGGGCAGCACGGCCCACCGCGCGGCTCTCAGATGTCTACCCCAGAAGGGCTAGGGAACGCGTTTCTATTCTCCAGGTCACCCGCTTGTGGCCCTCGGTCACGGCGGAGACGCAGGCCCCGGGGGCGGGGGGGTCCCGGTGGTGAGTGGGGGAGCCCCGCGGCAGACGCGCTCCCCGCCCCAAGCGTTTCCTTCCTCTACCGCTCTGTCCCGCAAGGCAATCCCACCAAGTCCAGTCCAAAGACCTGGTCCCACTTCCTGCCATTTGGGTCCAATGGCAGCCAAGGACAGAAGGCTCTCGATTAGAGACCTGCCTTCTCAAAGGGTGGAGGGCCTGCACCCTAATGAGCTGGGTATTGGGCAACACGGAGCCCCCAGGCCAGCCTCCAGGCCCCGGGAACCAGGACACCAGTGAGGCCGGGCTGGGAATTTGCATTTTAATGACTTCCCCAAGAAATGCCACATCAGCCGAGGTCGGAGACTCAGAGAGCAAAGCTGGTGGTGTTGCGGGCATGGAGCCAAAGACCTGCTGGGGCCGGTGGGAGACAGAGCCACCTGCAGACCACGCCAGGTGTGGGCTGATAGCCAGCGTCCAGGTACCCAGGTGTGCACAGAGCAGGGGTCTGGGCTTGGGGAGACCCCCACACGGGAAGGTCAAGCAGGAGCTTCCTGGTGGGCGAGGAGAGGAAGGGCACCTGGCAGGGCGGCCGGCAGGTGGGGTGTGGGGGATGGGGAGGGACATGCATGGAAGGCGGGCGGGCTGGACCCCCAGGGCCTGGGACTGGGGGAGTGTGGATGTATGAGGGCAGTTGGGAGAGGAGCCCTTGGGGAGGCTTGGGCAGGGGAGAGGGGCGGGCTGTCCGTACAGGTAGAGGGTGGGCGGGGGCCTGTGGTCATCTGGGCAGCGGTGACGAAATCTGCTTTTGAGAGCCGGCAGCCTGGGGGCCTGCACGGGACACGGGCCCAGGCTGGGTGGGTTTCCAACCACCCCCGTGTCTGGAGGAACGCGGACGAGCTTCTGTTTCTTGTAATGGAGCAAAGCTGGGGCGGGGGAGACGCGGCACAGCTGTGCGGGGGAGCACAGAGATGGGCGCAGACTCCTTGGGGGCCCCTCACGGGGGCCGGGGGCGCCCCTGTCGGCAGGCGTGGGGGGTGGTGATGGTTACTTATTGCTTTTTTATTTCTGTAAGAATACCTCCCTTAGTAAACGTCGGGCAGCACAGGGCAGCTTTATCGAGGTCTGACATTGACGTTTACAGCAGACACACCGTCTAGTACCATCTACTGTGTAGTCGCAAGTAAAGTAAAATCAGGGCTGTTTTCCTCCACTGGCTGGATAAATATTCAAGGTTCCCAAGCTGCTTTCCAAAAAAGACTTTTTAACAACAACAGCTATTTGCCACTCTAACCCAAGCCCCATCGCAGTGATAATCTGATGGGTGCTCAAAAGGGGCTAAAAAGAATTGTAAATGCTGGGGTTCCTTTGAAGAACAGCCGCTGGAAGCGGATCTAAAATATTAAGGAGAAAAGGCGGTGTTGGGGACAGTTGCTTGTCTTGCCTGGTGGATCCATCACAAGCGCCGGTTTGGGATTGCAAATGGTAAAGCCGAGGTTTCCGTCTGCAGTTACAACCCCGTGGACTGAGCCTGCCGCGTCCCGGGCCTCCAGGTGCGCGGGGCCAGGGCAGCACAGGGCCCTCCTGTCCCCGCCGCTCAGGTTCCCGAGGGGTCCGCTCCAACCGGGGGCTTGGCAAGCGGGGTCCCAGCAGGATCTGAGGCTTCCCCTTAGGAGCCCCGTGACCCAGGCGGACGCTGCCCTCATGTGCCCCCCAAGTCCCCGCGCTGGCCTGCAGCCTCCACGCCACCCAGGAGCCACTGTTGCCACCCTGCTCCACCATGGACACATCATAGCAGCCACGGTGTGGCCACCCCAATGGCATCTTGGGGAGATACGGAAACCACACTACCTGGGCCCTGGGGTGCTTCCCCTAGGTCGGCACCTCTGTCCCGTTGCCTGGGAGTCTCTGGGACCCCTTCCCTAGCCTTCCCTGATGACATGGGAGGTGGAGGCAAGCATCTCCCATCCCCTGTGCATTTTTTGTTTTGTATATATATGTATTTTCTATTTTATTTTAATATTTTTTCCCCTGTGCATTTTGTATAATGGGATGGCGTTCGCTTCCTGGGGCTTCTGTAAGAAGCTCCCAAAACGGGGACTTAAAGGACGTGGATGTAGCTCGACTGATAAAGTGTCTGCCTACCATATGGAGGGTCCAGGGTTCAAACCCAGGGCCTCCTGACCCGTGTGGAGCTGGCCCATGTGCAGTGCTGATGAGCGCGAGGAGTGCCGTGCCACGCAGGGGTGGCCCCCGTGTAGGGGAGCCCCACGTGCAAGGAGTGCATCCTGCAAGGAAAGCCGCCCTGTGTGAAAAAAGCGCAACCTGCCCAGGAGTGGCACCGCACACATGGAGAGCTGACGCAGCAAGATGACACAACAATGACAACAAAAAAAGAGATGCAGTTTCCCAGAGCTGCCTGACAATGCAAGCGGACGCAGAAGAACACACAGTGAATGGACACCGAGAGCAGACAATGGGGGGAAGGGGAGAGTAATAAATAAATCTTTAAACAAACAAACAAACAAACAAATAAAAATGGGACTTAAAAGCGCAGACCCCATGTTCTGGCATAGATTTGGAGGCCAGGAGGCCAAAATCGAGGTGTCGGTGAGGCAAGCTCCCTGGAAGGCTCCTGGGGGCTCCTTCCAGGCCTTTCCCAGCTCCCGGGGCTCCTGGGGGCTCGGGCATCCTTGGGTGTCTGCCTGCCCTCATCTCTGCCTCATCTGCACTGGGCAGACACAGAGCAGAGCTGGGCAGCTGCAACAGACTGGACGGCCCCCGGGCCTAAAATATTTACTACCTGGCCTTTCACAGAAAACCTGGACTGACTCCGGGTCTAACGGGACAACCCTGAAGGGTAAAAGTGAGAGGTGTGAACCTTGGATTATCTAACTCTGCCATGGCGGCCTCAAGGTGAGGATTTGGTGGTGGGTTCAAATCCAGGCCCTGCCCCGTGTGATCTTGGCGAAGCCCCTCTGCCTCTCCAAGCCTTGGTCCCCTCCTCTGTGAAGAAGCAGTAACAATGGCCTCTACTTCAAAGCAAGCTGGGAAGACGAAATGACTTTTAGGAGAGGCTCATTCTCTTCACTTCTTCTCTCTCTCTTTGGCTTAGACAGTCTTCTCAGTGGGGCCTTTTCCTGGGAAATGTGCTATAAATCTGATTTTCCCAGAGAACCAGTGTAACAGTGGACGCCCATGCTCTGGAAAGGGCCTGGAGTCCCACATCACTTAGAACTGACCACAGTTTCTTCACTAACCAGGTACTGCAGGTCCAGGTAATCCTTGAGAGTGCATCTCCACCCATTAAATGGGGCTTGCTGGTTGACAAGTAACCACAAGTGACCTAATCACTAGAGTCAGTTCATAAGGACACATGCCTCCTTCATGAAGTGCTCACCTCTGGTGTATATTCCTAGACTCCAGTGCTAGTGTGTGTCATACATATGAGCATGCACAGATGCACCATCATCACCATCACCACCATCACCACCATCATCATCATCATCATCACCACCACCATTACCATCACCACCATCATCACCACCACCACCATCATCATCATCATCATCACCATCATCATCACCACCATTATCACCACCATCATCATCATCACCATCACCACCATCATCACCATCTTCATCACCTTCATCACTATCACCATCATAACCACCATCATCACCATCACCACCATTACCCATTATCCTCGTTACTGCCATCATCATCATCCCGCCATCACCATCATCATCATCATCACTCTCACTATCATTGTAACCTGGTAGTGTTACATTAGTGTTTGTTTGTTTTTTCTCTTAGTCTTTACTCCAAACTTCCATGAATTAAGAGGGCCCAAAAGAGAAAATTTTATTTCTTTCCCAGCAAAACCATTTCAGGAATGCTGTACACACTCTGATTTTTAAAAAAAAATAATTTAGAATTTTTTATCTAAATGTAAAGAATGAATTCTTCACATTTTTGGGGAAATGACCTTTCATAGGTAAAAGCATCAGGGCCGAGGTGCCTTTTTGGTGTTCGCGTGTCGGCCGCTGGTGCCAGCCCGTTTGCTTTGCAGAACGAGGCTTCGTCCACGCGGCTGGCGGAGCCGGGCGGGGACGGTGGCTTTCCCGGGGAGGCCTGCGGCGGCCTCTTTGAGCATCATTAAAGCTGATTGTTTTAGTTTCCCAAACCTTGCAGCAAAATTCTTGCCTGTGGAGCCGCCCTGCCTTCAAGGTGTGTTGAAAACCGGCCTCTGCTCACAGCCTCAAGTCTCCTGCCTAAAATAATACTCCAGGATGCTGGCAAGGGAATAGGACACTTCCTGCGAGTGTTTCACTTCACATTCTCCCAAAAATAACACCGAGACTGTTAACACCTGCACTTTCCAACGTTTCCTCACTAACAACAGGAGATTAATGGGTTCCATTCAGAAGGGACCCCCTGACCTCATCGACGACGTCGGGGAACTCAGGAAATTGCCTGCTAATCCAAATCTTGATAATCCAAAGATCCTGACATTCTTTTTCTCCTCCCCCCTTGCGGCCCAAAAGTGCCCTGATCTGAACTGACTTCCAGCTTTCAAAGTTTTGATAAGACATTAAGCAGATGACTCCTCACAAACACTTTCTGCTAGGGTTTGTGCGCTCGTGTTGACTGAGGAGATCAAAAAAATGACGTGATTCAGCGGAACGAAAAGTGGTCTGATTAAGCCCAGGGAGCTGATGCATTAGCAGGAGGAAGGAAACAAGAGGAAGGCGCAGAAGAAATGAGAGTCCCCAGTGCGGCTTCTCTCGATCATGCTGCGAACATCTCAGGGAGAGGCAGGAGAGGCTTGCCGCGTTGCCACACGCCCAGGGGCTCAGCAGCCGGCAGATTCCAATTCCATCAACGTTTGTTTGGACCCTTGGCCACACTGGCAAAGCAAACCTGCTCTGTAGCCTCCTGTAGCAGGTGTTTGGAGCTCCATTTTCTAGGCGGGGCAACTGAGGCTGCTCAGACAGAGATGGGATTTGAACCCAGGTCTCATGGCTTCCTGTCGAGTTCTCTTCCCCAGGATAGACCATGAACTCCTCTAGGGAAGGGACCATGTCTTGGCTCACGTCCCATTCCCATCGCAGGGCAAGCCCCCGGCTCCCAGCACGGGCTCCTTAAATGCCTGGTGGACCTCAAAGGGCCTGCCCGCTCCCTGACGCCTCCAGGCTGCAGTAACCGCTCTCCTTCTCAGCCGGGGAGATCGAGGCTCTCTACGAGCCACCTGGCACTTACGACACGCTTACCTTGGTCTGTTACTCAACTCTTGTAGGAGCAATTTTAAAAATTTAATTTCATGCCTGAAAAATACATGACCTTGACAAAACATTAAAATGTTTAATAGGGTTTGTGGAGGGAAGCGGCTGTGGCTCAATCAGCTGGGCTCCCGTCCACCATATGGGAGGCCCTGGGTTTGTGTTCTGGGGTCTCCTTGTGAAGGCGGGCTCGTCCACACGCCGTGGAGGGCCACCAGCCTACAAGGGCCACAGAGTGCCGCCAGCCCACATGCGCCGTGGAGAGCCAAGTCAGCAAGGTAACACAACAAAAAGGGAGACAAGTAAAAGCACAGAAGAGTGTGCAGTGAGTGGACGCAGAGAGCAGACAGCAAGCAGGCTGCGGGCGGGGAGGGGAATAAATAAAAAAATTAAATACAGATACGCAGAAGAAAGCACAGCGAATGGACACAGAGCGCAGACAGCAAGCAAGCTACAAGGTGGGGTGGAATAAATAAAAGGGTTTGTGGAGAACATTTTCCTCTCTCCGACATCTCTCCTGCAGGGCAATAGTAATATATGCTGTCCACCCGCTATTTCCAGCTCTCAGCCCGATAGGCACCCATACATTTGCAGTTCCCAGCCCCTTCAAGGCTGAGCAAGACATGTGACCAATTCCAGCCAATGAGTTGTGCGCAGGAGTTGTCAGCTTAGGACCTCCGTGCTCTCTTTTCCCTTTGACCAGGCAGCCAGCAGAGTTCGAGATAGTAGATGCTGTTGGTCTCACCCCTGCGTGACATGACACACAGAGAGCCCCGATTGCCGCATGATGAACTTGTTTTGGATCAGAAGTCAACCTCTGCTCTTTAAGCCACTTAGGTTTGGGGGCTGTTTGTTACTGCAGTAAACCCTATCCTTCCCTGACGGATACACATAGTCACTTGGTTCTCTCCCCAGGAGGCACCTACTGTTACCATTTTCTCAACTATCCTTCTGGATGTAATAGGAGCATATATAAGAAAATGCATAATTGTGTGTTGTACGTACTGCCTTCCAAGTTTTTTTTCCCCCCCTTCATATGCCTTGGAGATGCTTCCATATCAATATACAATGACCTGTCTCATTTCCATTTAACTGTAATCCATTCAAATTATATACCGTAAATCACTTAAGCAGCACCACTTGCTGGGCATCTAGAGGCTTCCAATCCTCTGCTGGCACAGTCAGTGTTGTCACGACTAGCCGGGTGGGAGCATCATTTCACCCCCAAGCAAGGGTCTGCAGAGCACATCAGGCATGTCTTAAATTCGTGGGAAAGGTCATGCAGTCAAACCTGATTTTCTCCTAGAAACCTGCTGAAGAGAGAGTGACGTGCTCCACGAGGTGCCTGCAGCTCTGCTCCTAACAGAAACTGATACCAACCAAAGCAGCTTCTCCTGACACGTCTTTGAAGCCAGTTCCTGAGACATCAGGGTTTCAAAGAGAGAAACGTTTATTTGGTTGTGCAAACAAAGGAGCACAGGAGTCCTCCTGGCCCAAGACTGCCTCCCCACTTTGCAGAAACTCTATGGTTTTGTAACATCAGGATGCTAACAAGTAACTGGGCTGCAGTTTGCACAGAGTCTTCCATGCAGAGCGCTCAGGAGCTGACTCAGGCTGGGCAGGGGCACCAGCGGGTGGGGGTGGAGGGCGGAGTTACAAAGTTACAACCTTTACCAGAGAGCAAGGCATCCCGGAGGGGTGTAAAACAAGGTTCAGCGGCAAGGTTTTCATATGGATAGCAACCAGAGGCAGGTGGAGTGCCCCCCCCCCAACAAAAATGTCCACAGACCAAGGTCAGATCCTCTGGGGTCATCATGCCAATGGCAGGGCTTTAGTTGGAAATGGCCACGTACAAAGGGTGAAGTCAGCCCAGCCAAGTTCAGTAACTTTGGGTATTAGCCCTCTCGGCGAATTGAAAAAGCATCTGTATAATGTTTCAGTAATCATAACTTAACTTTTGGTTACAAAACGACTGCAGACTCTGCATAGCTCCAACCTCGGAGGCCGCGTGGACCCAGGCGAGCACAGAGCTTTCACCCGTGTAGATAAATCTACGAGCCGGGAAAACGTGGCGGCCAGTTGTAGGCCATTTCTCTCTGTCATATCTATTTACAAGATGCTAATGGGAAAGAGGTAGCCTTGAAATGGCACGAAAAATGTGAGTCTCGGGAAACGGATTTGGCCCAATGGTAGAGCGTCCGCCTACTACATGGGAGGTCCATGGTTCAAACCCAGGGCCTCCTGACCCGTGTGCAGCTGGCCCATGCGCAGCGCTGATGCACGCAAGGAGTGCCATGCCACGCAGGGGTGTCCCCCGCGTAGGGGAGCCCCATGTGCAAGGAGTGCGCCCCGTAAGGAGAGCCGCCCAGCGCGAAATAAGTGCAGCCTGCCCAGGAATGGCACCGCACACATGGAGAGCTGATGCAGCAAGATGATGCAACAAAATGAGACACAGATTCTGGGTGCCGCTGACAAGAATACAAGGGACATAGAGAACACACAGAGAATGTACAAAGAGAGCAGACAACTAAGGGGGCAGGGAGAAATAAAAGTAACTAAATAAATAAATTCCTGAAGGAAAAAAAAAGTGAGTCTCCATTTTTCCACGGCCTTCATCAGTTTCTCACCGACAGCTATGATCCAAACAACTGTAAAACTTAGGTGTGCAAAGATAAAAATGCCCCCTCCCCTCCCAGGAAGAGCCTGATGGCTCAGGGGCCGTGGTAACGAGTCGCCATCAGAACTAGTTTTAAACCTGCTTCTCCACTACATGAAGTTCCATAGCTGGGGAACTACCAGCATTGGTTTTAAACTTGTCCCACTAACAACAGCTTGGTTTGGTCAGCGTGGTTTTAGAAACCATCCAGGGACAGCCGCACACTTCAGAAGGCCAGGCAGTCAGGATCGGGCCCTGGCAAACGAGAAGGTTTCTGGGTGCCAACCAATCAACACCGGCTTCGCCCCAGGACCCAGGCTCCCCCGCTCACCCCAGTCCATTCACATCTCTGAGCAGGCCAAACCCTGATTCACAAACCCTCAGGTGAGACGTGCAGGTGCTCTGCCAGGGCGGGGCGGTGAGCTGAGCCGCAGAGCTCTTCTCAGCTCCAAAGCTGGAGATTCAGCCTGGGGTCACGTTTGCTTCGTTTATTGCATGGGGGGCTCAGCCTTGGAGATGTATAAGCAGGTAGATCACACCATTGTTCGTAATTATTTATTAATTCTTAACTTTCGGTTACAAGGACTTAATCTGCATTGGCTCCCACCACCCGGCCACCCTGGAAATCCGGCCCGTCTGGATGGCTTTCCCTCCTCTGCACCTCCTCCCTGCTTCTCAGAATGCAGGACTGTGCCCAGATCAGGGGGCACCTGCTGCCTGAGGCACCTCTTCCCCAGCAGCACCTCTCGAATGAACAGCCCGGAGTGAAACAGCGCCTGTCTGGCCGTGTCTCCCCAGCCAGGTTTACCTGCCTCTGGGGAGGCGCTGCGCTTGCTGGGTCCACAGCCCCCCAAGGTGACTGCATGCGGAGTCTAGTCTTTGTTGGAAGAGGGATTTGGGGCATCGCATCGCAGCAGGTTTCTGTGGCAAAACCAGGCTCAACTGACAGCCATGAGCTCCAGAGGTGCCGAGTCAGCCCCAAAGATGTCAGAACTCAGGGAGGACCATCAGAATCAAGCCAGCGCCCAGGTTCCCTCGCCCGGGATCACGCAGGAGAGAATGGAACCTCACAGAAAGGAACCTGACTGCCCCCACCTGCTGGATCTCCACGCTTCATCGGGAGCAGGAGGTTAGCCTAGAAGCGGGCGTCCTCTGGGCTGGCCAGCAGCCTTCCTCCTGGGGAGTGGGGAACTGAAAAGGATGCTGCGGGATTACATCAGATTATCCAAGTAAACCGCGGAGTGCAGCCTTCAACATGGTGGCAAATTAGCAGACTGTTCGTGAGCGTGGGCTCTGCCCTTTGCTGGCTGTGTGATACTGGGCGAGTTGCCCAACTTCTCTGTGCCTCAGTGTCTTCATTTGTAAAATGGGGATAACACTAGAAACTATCTGAACAGGTCATTGTATGGATTATATGCTTTAGTATAGGTAAAGTGCCCTGGCATATAGCAATTTCTTTAAAAAATATTAGGTATTATATATGTTAACTATTGTTTTTGACTTTTGGGTAAATTAGTGACATACAAATAGATAAACCAACTCTCTCAAATGGAATCACAGAGAAGAAAGGCACTGAAAATTTTAGTATCATATTACTAATATACATACATTATCATTAAATTAATCATATACAGAAAATTCATTTTTTCCCTTCATCCGTTAATTCACTTGTTCATTCTTTCACTTGACAAACTTTATTTTTTGAGCACATCTCGTGTAAACTGTCATGCTGGGAACAGGGAATGCCATGGCGAGTCACACAAAAGCACACCATTATTATCCCCAGTTCGCCCAAAGTCAATGATAAAAAATAATATTATTCTGTAAGTCACCCAAGAGTTTCTCCAACATTCCTGATTTTTGCAAAGTGGTGTGATTTTTTCAAGATAAAACTGATCTTTAAAAGAAAGCCCTAAGAGCTTGCTACCCTGGGAAACTTAAAAAACAAAACAGTAATTTTTCACTTTCCAAACGGGGCTGGCTTGCTGGCTTTCGTTACGCTTATGGGTGATGCAGGATGGTTGGGCTTCCTGTGGGGTGGAGTGTCCCAGGCCCAGTTCTGTTGCTTTGCTCTTTCTCAGAGTCGGACGGCCAGTTTAGGAGTCCCAGATCAAGAATGCCAAATTTCAGCCAATTATTTCTGTGCAAAGAAAATACGTGGACAGGTGTTTCTTAATTCAAAAGGTTTTTGGGTCTTGTACATCAATTTTACAAAAATGACATTATAGTCATTTGAGGATACTGGGTAAAAGTCGAGTGATAGTATCTCGGGTTTGCTGAAGAGAGATGTTTGGACTGAGTGAGTGATTGGACTGCTTGATGTCACCATCATCTATCATCACCACCATCTTCACCACAACCATCATCACCACAACCGTCATCATCACCCATCACCACCACCACCATCGCCACCATCATCATCACCCATCATCATCATCACCATCATCACCATCACCACCATCATCACCACCACCACCACCACCACCATCGCCACCATCACCATCACCCATCATCATCATCACCACCATCACCACCATCACCACCATCATCATCACCATCACCACCATCATCATCATCACCACCATCATCACCACCACCACCATCGCCACCATCATCATCACCCATCATCATCATCACCACCATCACCACCATCATCATCACCATCATCACCACAACCATCATCACCCATCATCATCACCACCATCATCACCACCATCACCATCATCATCACCACCACCATCATCACCATCATCACCATCACCACCATCATTATCACCCATCATCACCACCATCACCTTCATCGTCCCTATCCTCATCATCACTGTCACCACCAGCACCATCATGACTGCCATCACCACTGTCATCACCTGTTACCATCATCATCACCAGTTACCATATGCAGAATATTTTTTGTGTGCCAGGCATCACCCCAAGTGCATTATATTTACTAACTCACATTAACTTTCAAAAATACAATTATAGGCTACAAAGGAAGATCATGGTTAAAATATCTTGGAAAATTGGATCGGGTTGTGGACTTTGCAGAATTGCAAACTCACTTAATTCCTGCCCATTGAGCTTTCCCACCCCCTAGGAAATATTCAAATTGGCCACAAGCCCCTATCTGCTGCGCCAGGCGGCTTGGGAGATGTCGTGTCTGTGTCCAACTTGCTCCTGGCCTGGTGGGAGACAAACTGACAAACAGGGGCCACAGCTGGTGTGTGGCAGGTGCTGGGGTGAGGGCACAACAGCAGAGGTTGGTAGGCATCTAACCAGACCTGGGTTTGACTTGGGGAGGGGGCAGAGTTTGTCCATAGTAAAGGTACCTGTGGGAGTTTGGCTGCCAGCTGCCCTCATCCATTCTGGCCCCTCACCGCTCTTCCTGCCTGCACTGTGAGGCTGGAAAGTGAAAAGCCCCTTTCCAGGTCCCCTTGCCCCTGGAACCCCAGGAGCCCTGCACCTGCCACCAGTGCGATTTAGAGAGCAGGTCTGCCGCACTCTCCTGCCCTGCGGCCTCTACCTTGACGAGACAGCGCCCCAGTGCCAGGCACAGCCCTGATGGCACAGGGGGCAGTTAGGAGGGAGCGCCCCGGCCCTGTGTCCTGAACAGCCCCAGCCTGTGCCGTCTGGTGGCCCGTCCTCCCGACCGGGGCAAACGAGGCAGCTTTCCCCGAGGTCAGTCCCAGTGTGTTCTGGGAAGCGGAACACAGGCCTTTCCAATGGTTGGAAAACACCTAATTGCTTACGTGAAGTCCCTTTCTGCTTCAAACGGCCCGAGCGACGGCCCTTTCCTGCACCGAGCCCCGGGTGAGACAGGCCCTAACTGCGCATGGCGCCTCCTCCTTGAGGGCGCCTTCTCCGCAGAGGCCTCCCACCAGCTGGCATTTCGACCCGATGCCACAGTTTGCAAAGCATCTTCAGGTGCCACGTCCCTGACCCAGGTAAGGGAGGTGTCACGCTGCTCACTCGACAGGTGGGGGGTCTGGAGCCCCAACGTGGTCTACACGGCAGGACCAGATCCCAGACTGGCTGAGCCCGAGCCCGGTCCTCCCCCAGTGTCCTCCAGCGGGCCCCGAGGCGGCATTTCATCAAATGCACCTCTGTCATTACGCAGAGGAAATAAGAACAATCCGAGGCTGCCATTTTAACACAATTTGCTCAATCGGAAGTTTTCAATGAGTTCTGAACAATTCGGTCGGGAAAGCTGAGCTGAGCTTGTCGGTCACGATTTCCAGCAGCGGGCGAGGAAAACGGTCGTGCACGGAGCCCTGGGAGCAGGGCCTATTGTTTCATGTCCCAGGACCCCTGCCCCCATCACAGGAAACCCACGGCAAGGTGAGCGCCGTGCTTGCCAAATCTTTGCAAGCAGTTCCTGCTGCCAGCAAGGCTGCTCTCAGACCGCCGACCACCCCGACTTCCTGGGGCGCTTTCTGGAGCACAAAAGAAAGAACGGATTTTGGAGCAAACGCAGGCCCTGAGGGTGATGCTCGGCCATGGAACCGAAGACGAAATGATACATGGCTGCTTTGGAATCCAGCTGTGCGACCCTGGAGGCTGCACCCACAGCCAGCGGCAGAGGGTGGGTTAATGAAGCGTGCACCACTGTTAGATGAGACCTGGCCAGCCACTGGAAAAAAGCTGTTTTTGAACAATATTTGATGGCATGAGAAAAAGATTTATGGCATGCAAGGTTACTGTACAACAGTGGCTCTCAAGCGGGGACAGGTTGGCCCCTCTGGGGACATCTGGCAGGGTCTGGAGAGCTTTTGGATTCTCAGAACTCAGGCAGTGGGTGGAAGGGGCCAGGCTGCTACGGGCACCTGGTGGGAAGAGGCCAAGATGCTGCTAAACACCCTGCCACGCCCGGGGCAGCGCCCCCCGACAAATCCTCATCCAGCCCCGATGGTGAAAGCCCGCAGGTTGAGAAGCCGTGCCGCCGGGGAGAAAACCCAAGGCCTGCTGCTGGGTTGCGTGCCCAGCTCTCCAGGAGTCTGGGAGCCTCGGGGCCCAGCGGATTTAATGAGCCCTGCACTCTTCAGGAACTTGCCTCCAGAGTCCTGGGGAATGTGTATAATTTGCTGTCTTCTTTCCAAGCTATAAAAGCTCGGCTAATGGAAAGGGTGGACTCACGAGCAGAAAACCTCTGCAGCCTCGGGGAAGCGGACGCTGCTCTCCCGCCTCCCCACAGAGCCCCTGGAGTTTGTAAGCTGTCACGTGCGTGTCAAACCTCACGTCAAACCCCGGGGGCCCCGGCCAAACGGAGCGGTCCAGGGATAAAGTCAAGGAGAAGGCAACGTGCGAAAGGAACGGACGGGAGGTGCCGGGCGCAAAGCGACAGGCATCGGTCGGCAGGAGCCAGGAAAACCGAGCGGGAGAACGGCCGCCCGCGGGTACCAGCTAAGCACTCAATAGGTGGCCTGTTCCTTCATCTTTACACAAATGAGTCAGGGAGGACGTAGGCACCCGGGAGCTGAGGAGGGAGGGAACCAAGGCTCAGAGAGGTCGAGGCACCAGCTCAAGGCCCTGTATCTCGTCCAGCAGTCAGGATGGTCTCAGGTATGCCGCAGGAACAAACAAGCCCCGAATCTCAGTGGCTTAAAAGAGTGAAGGTTCAATTATGCTCCTGCTCTTTGATCCCTTGGGTTGCCAGGGACGTTCCGATCGCTCGGGGGCCCAGGCAGCTGGCGAAGTCCCCCCCCCCCGAAGGCTGCTGGTTGCTGGCCCAGAGGGTGCAAGGGAGCTCTGGAGGGCCTCAGGCCAGGAGGTAGATACCTTAAATAGTGTGGCCGAGACATGTCACATCCGTGACTCAGTGGCCAGAAGTGGTTACGTGGAGGGGGCAGGGAAAGAGCTGGGAACCTCGGCAGGCGGTGCCGAGAGTGCCCACTGTTAGTTAAGTCAAACCCAGAGCTGAACCCGTCTCCAACTCCAGGTCACTCTGTGCCGTCCATAAGTGGCTTTTCAAAAGCCACCTGCATGCATTTCCATGGGCGCCCCTTTAGCCTGCTCCGCCACGAATGTGCCAGTTCAACCCGGGCATCGCGGAGGGGGACAGGTGGGCAGGTGTCAATGGCGTAAGCTCCCAGGACCCGGCTTGGACTAACGCTCATCTTGCTTGCCGTGACACCGGGCCTCAAATGCACAGCTTTCCAAAGACAAAGACCCTTTCGAGATGCAGAGAGAGTCCCCAGGAGTGAATGCCTTTGGCTCCCTGCAGCCCCCCACGGGTGGGGGTCCACGGCCGAGAGCAGGCTCAGCCTGCGCGTCCTGGGGGCCTGGGTGGCCCACAGTGACCGTCACAGCAGCAGCTGGGTCTTAGTTTGGGGCACCCAGAAGCCGAGCCAGAGCAGTGCTTTCAGGGGTGGGGACCCCAGGAAACCAGGAGGGGAGTGAGGCAGGGCAGGAGCCAAATCCGGGGGGAAAGTAAGTTACTGTGGAGGGCAACGCGGGGCGCCCCACGCTGTCACACACAGGAGGGAGGGGTCTGGCGCCACCCCCACACTCCAGCCGTCAGCGGCCCCAGGGCCTGTCCCCCAGGAGCGCCAGGCACACTTCACGGCCCGGGGGGACCCTCTGGCAGCGAGGGGTGCACTGGCGGTCAGAGGCCACCGGCCAGCGCCAAGGGGCGTCTGCCTCTGCGGCTCGACGATAGGCCTTCTCGGCACGGAGGCCCATCCAGACACGCAGTGCTCCTGAGTCGGCCTCCCCGGGTCCCCGGTGGGCAGACGGGGACTTGAGGCTGCGTGAGACCAGCCTGGTGGAGTTGGCGCCCGAGGCTGCCCGCCGGCAAGGCCTGCCCGTCACCCCCGCACTGCCCCCCAGCCAGCCGGCGGCGGAGGCGGCGCTGACCCAGGCACCCATCTCCCCTTTCCTGAGGGCCATCGAAGCACCCGCCTCACTCTCCAGGGTCAGCCGAGCCCCAGGCCACCGGACCGGGACTGCTGCGCTGTGCCCGAGGGGCTCTGGGAGGGGGCGCCTGCGCAGCGTCTGTCCTGCCCTTCGAAGGAAGCTGCTGGCCCCCCAGCCCCACTGGCCTTTCCGGGGCTGGGGTGCGGGTGCGTTAGGCTGAGGGATGGAGCAGCCTGGCGGAGGGCCCTGGGCCCCAGGTGACGTTGAGGTGTGCCTGCCGCCGCCTGCGCGACCTTGCCGTGGGAAGTGGAAAACCTCCCGCTGCCCTTGGGTTTCTAGGGAACTGGCGCTTGGCGTCCGCGAGTGACCTGGGTGAATTGGGGTGCGCCTTCAGCCGGCGGCTTCTGGCCTCGTTCCTGAAGTGCAGCCGTGGCTCCCGTTCCCGGCTGAGCAGGCGTGCCCCTGGGTGTCGGGCGCCGCGGTTCTTCTCTGGGCTAGCCGCTGGCCCCTGGCCCTTGGAGGGAGCCCTCTACCCAAGGCCAGGCGCCACCCTCAGCCTTCCTCCCCCGCACACAACGGGGTCCCGTGTTCCCTGCAGGCTCGCGCTCCCCGCTCCCCGCGTGATGGAGTAGGGCTGCAGCGAGAGGAATGGGAGCCAGTAGCCCCGGGGACCAAATTCCACCCTGGCTGATGAATAAACCTTCTTTTCCAGCCCTGCGGGGAGGAGCTGAGGTAGAGGAATGCACATTTGTGATAAGCCAACGACTATCTCCTGGGCAGGCCCAAATAGGCCCCGGGCTCCCCCAGCCCCGCCCAGCCCTCCCCGGCCAAATTAAACACTTGCCTCCTCGGGGTGGGTGTGCACCCAGAGTTCCAAGGTGCAGAAACAGGCGGCGAACCCAGCGTGGGCTGCGCACCAGGAGCAGCGCCAGCCTCCCAGGCCGGGACGGCTAATGAGGGAGCCTGGGGCGGCGGGAAACATTATTCACGGGCTCAGCCTCCCTCCAGGCTTGGGAACATGTTTTGGGGACTGGGGGATAAATGGCTGCTCAGAAACTTTCCCACCCTCTGTGTAAATGAGATTTCACACTCTGGCTCAAAGTGCCCTGGGGACTTGCAACAAAAAATGGGCGCTCAGCCGGGCTCCCCAGTGAACGGCTCCTTGTGCCTCGGAAACCGGGGCAGCCTGGCCAAGCGGCTGTGCCTGTGCTTTCAGGAGCTTATCTGGCCTGCTGGGCCCCCAGGCCTGGGCACAGCGCACGGGCCTGCAGCTGAATGGCCTATTCACTCTGGCTGCCCGGTGCCCAGCAGCCCCTGCCTGGCCCCGGCCTCTGCCCGCCTCACCCACACCGCATGCCGCCTCGCCCGCTCGGCCCTGCTGTTGCCTCTCTACCCGGCCGGTGCCCAGCCAGACGCCCTCCTTGGAGCCCGTGGGGAGAGGCCCGTGCGACGGACAGATGAGACGTGGAACGAGGCTCCTCTCGGCCTTGGCCACAGGACCCTGGACAAGCCACGTGGCCTTGGCCGGGCCTCGGCTTCCTCCTTGGTGAGAGGGTCCTGTTAGAAGAACTAAAACAAGATGGAGCTGCTGGGCCCGAGCCTTGGAAGGGAGCCGGGAGGCCGTCCTGCAGGGCACTCTGGGCTGGGCTCGGGGATGTCACAAACGGCGATCTGTGGCCAGCCTCAGGCCACCGTGTTCCTCAAAACCCCGAGGACATCGGACACCATAAGGCAGACCACAAGGCCACGTTGTGGTCACTGGTGACGGAAGGATGTCTGGAGCCCCCGGTACCCCCAGGGCAAACACCTCGTCTAGTCTCCTGTAAAACCCTGGCCTGGAAATGCCAGGTTGGATGCGATTTGGGGTGCCACCTGCTCTGTGTCCCCCAAACTGCAGTTCTAAGACCCCCGACACACCCCTGTGGCCTGGCAGCTCGGTTTGTTTTTCTCGGCTCACAGACAAGTGAGTGTGTAAAACATACCGTGCCTGGCCCTGAGCTGGCAGTGTCTGTGTGAGCTAAAGTCACGCTGTGCTCTGCTCAGTGCCCCCTACCCCTGCACCCCCTCCTGGGCGTGTGGGCCACGAGGGAGCGGGTGGGGGAGAACGGGGCAGGAGGGGGTGGCATTTTGGGGTCAGGTCTTGCAGAGTATGGGAGCCTGGGTGAAGGGGTCCTAGCAGTTTGATATGGTTCTGAATTCCAAAAATAGATACTGGATTGTGTTTGTGATCTGGTCTGTACCTGGGTGTGACTGAGCTATGATTAGGGCTTTGATTGGGCCACATCACTAGGGTGTTGGGACCCCGCCCCTTGGTGGGTGGGGACTCACAGATAAAAGGCAAAGGGCAGGGTTAAGGGTTTTGGTGCTGGAGGTTTTTGAGGTTGGAGTTTTGAGCTGGAGCCTGGGAAGTGAACACACAGGAGAAGGACAGAGAAGAATAGAGACGGCTCCTTAGACACGGCAGAGGCCCCAGGAAGAGAGACCAGCCATTTGCCTGATAGTCTACAGCTGACCTCGTGGAGAGACCAGAGGAGCTGAGCCTGGAGAGAAATGAACCCCAGGAAGAGAGGAACCCAGGAAGCCTGAGCCCTCGCAGACGTCGGCAGCCGTCTTGCTCCAGATAGGCTTCGGTGAGGGAAGGAACTTATGCTTTACGGCTTGGTGTCTGTAAGCTCCTGCCCAAATAAACAGCCCTTATAAAAGCCAGCAGGCTTCTGGTATTTTGCATCGGTGCCCCTTGGCTGACTAATGCAGGGGCTAAGCATATCCAGGTAAGGGGAGGAGGGGGGCTGTCGGGGACCAACATGCCCAGAACTACAGCCTCAATGCCTGGAGATGGGCAAGGTGGGTCGGGGCGGCTCAGGCCTGTGGCCCCCGGGGCTGCTGCAGGGAGGATACCCAGTCCTGAATGCAGAGCCCCAGGTGCAGTGGTCGCGGCCCCTTGCACACCAGCTCCTGCCCCTGACACTGAACAGACCCTCCTCAAACGTGAGTCCCCCCAGGCGGGGGGAGGCCTCCTGAGCGGGCGAGGGAGGGGGTGCTGCTGGTCGCTGCCCAGGAGGCGATGCCGGCTCTTGGCCGGAGCGTTCCTGGGCATGGCAAGGCCCGGAGCGCTCCTTGCTGACGTCTGCAAGGAGCGAGGGCCCAGGCAGGCCAGTACCTGAAAGGCCCGTGGGGCCAGCGAGGTCCAGTAGAGGAGAGTCAGGCTGGGTGGCCTTGGGTAAGTCCCCCGAGTCCCCCGGTCTCTGCACTGGAGAAGGGGCCTGCGTTCGGGTCCTCCTAGAAGCAGACTCTGAGATGAGCCCCGGGAAAGGCTGTGTTGGAGGGGTTTGCAGGAAGGCCCTGGAGATGGGAGATGAGAGGAGGAAGGCGGGAGCCCACCCAGGGCGCCCGTGAAGGCTGACAGTCAGGAGGGCGGGTCGCTGGGGGGCACACCCACTGGGAAAGCTCTGGAGGCCGCAGGAGACACGCCCTCAGGCGCACCTAGAGTGGAGAGGGAGCTGGGAGTGGATCCACTCGCCCGCCGGTCACGGGGGAGGCCGCCTCTGCTGGGCGCCAGCTCCCCGGCTGGTTCCGGCTGCCTGGTGGGTATCGAAGCTGGCTCAGGGGGCTGGAGAAGCCCCTGGATGGCAGGCGCCGGCCCTGGAAGTCGGGTCAGGGTGCACGGCAGGCGTCGGGGAGGGGGCAGGGGGCAGCGCTAGAGCGTCTGCCTGCACAGGCCAAAGAGCGACTCCCGGATGTGCACGGGCAAGACCCACCGACAGCGTCAGCCATCTCCGCCTTGAGAGTGGGGCGCTGCATGCTGGACGCCCTCCTTCGCCCGCGTGCCCACCTTCCGCCCTCTCCACCTGCTCTCTGCCCCGGGGGGGGGCTTGAGCGGAAGCTCCCCGTTAGGTGAGGCCAGGGCAGCCCAGGTAGTGCCTGGGCGGTGGGGGAGAGAGGCGGGTGCCCCTACCCTCAGGCCCTCCTGGGGGGTGGCTGCAGCTCGGCTGCTTCCTGCTGCCGAGGGCTCCTGTTGGGAGACCCTTCCCCACGGTTCTCCTCCTGGGAACCTAGGGACACTTGCCTCCCTTGGCCTCATCCTGGGGCGGGTGCTATGGGTACGTGTCATGGGCTACATGCTATGGGTATGCCTGATGGGTACATGCTATGGGGTACATGCTATGGGTATATGTCATGGGGTATGACTAATGGGTACATGCTATGAGGTACGTGTCGTGGGGTACGTGTCATGTACATGCCATGGGGTACATGTTATGGGGTATGTGTCATGGGGTATGGCCGACGGGTACATGCTATGGGATACATGTCATGGGTATGTGTCATGGGGTACATGCTATGGGGTACATGCCATGGGGTGCATGCTATGGGGTATATGTCATGGGTATGTGTCATGGGGTATGTGTCATGTACATGTCATGGGGTGCATGTTATGGGGTATGTGTCATGGGGTATGGCTGACGGGTACATGCTATGGGATACATGTCATGGGTATGTGTCATGGGGTACATGCTATGGGGTACATGCCATGGGGTGCATGCTATGGGGTATATGTCATGGGTATGTGTCATGGGGTACGTGTCATGTACATGTCATGGGGTGCATGTTATGGGGTATGTGTCATGGGGTATGGCTGACGGGTACATGCTATGGGATACATGTCATGGGTATGTGTCATGGGGTACATGCTATGGGGTACATGCCATGGGGTGCATGCTATGGGGTATATGTCATGGGTATGTGTCATGTACATGCCATGGGGTACGTGTTGTGGTGTCCCGAGCCTGCACCTCCCTGGGCGTTCCTGCACCCACGCATTTGAGAAGTGTCCCCTTTCATCGGCCACTCCTCCAGTTGCTCACTTGGAGTGGTCCTCTATCACCAGCTGTCCCCACCTCAAGGGACCACCTGCCGTTTTTGTGGCCACACCATCCATGTCTGGGTGGGTCACATTTTCTGTGCGTGACCACAGCATCCTCTATGAATGCTCTCCCCCTTTTGCTGAGCTGGGGCTGGCAATCACGCTGCCTGCTGACGGGTGCCTACCAGGTCAGCCCTCGAAGGCTGAGAGGGCAAGGCAGGACGTCCCGGGTGCCCACAAGCTGCTTCCTCTGCCCTCCAGCAGGTGCTGGGTGACGCGGGAGACGAGGCACGTCTTTCCTGGAAGAGCGTCCAGAGCTTCCATCGGATTCTGAAAAGCCTTAAGCCCATGCGGGCGCCCCTCCTGTGCTGCCCGGGACCCTCGGCTCCACTCGGCGAGGCCAGTCCCTGAACAAATGACTGTGTGCGCAGGGGAGTCACATTTCCTGAGCTTGAGCACCACCTTGGAGTGAAAAATCTACCCTCTGCTGGGACCCGTCGCCTCTGCTCTATTATTTAGGGCAGTGCTGGCCGCTGTAACAAATAGGCCCTCACCTCTCAATAGCTTAGCGCAGCAGGTGTTTATTTCTCACGCATACAGAAGCCTGAACCAGGCGGGCTTCTGTGCGGTGACCCCAGGGCCCGGGCTCTTTCCACTCGAGACTGCCCCAGGATGTTGGGGTCCCCTTCACCAGCAGCTAGAGGGCGGGGAGAGCACGCTCCTTAGCCCCTGGGCCCCTGTCTCCCTTCCGCTCGTGTTCTGTTGGTGAGGACTGGTCCAAGCCACATGCGTCCGTGTCCTTGTGTGGTGGGACGGGCAGTGCGGGCCCCGGCTGGGCAGCCACTTCTCAGCAGCAACGCTACGTCACGGTAGGAGCCAAGTGATGCTTCGGCGGACAGCTAGCTGCCTCTGCCACTCCTGGGGTGACCACAAAGCAAGAGGCCACCCCAGACAGGGACCCCGCTCATCCTCACGTCCCCTGGTAGAGGGCATTATTTATCGCGTTCGATAACTATCCTTCGAATGAAGAAGTGGAGGGATGACGAGAAAAAGCCGCTAGACTCTGGTTAAGTGCAGGGAATATTTCCAGGTTGCTCTGGCTTTCTGGAAAGCACTCCCAATATGGTTCTTCAGTGGAAAAGGAAAAGGGAGTTGGCTGAACGAATATGCCATTTTTCTCTGAGACAGTGGAAGGAAGCGTTTTGACTGTTGTCCAGGATATCCGGAGCTGGGCCGGAGCTGGGCGGAGGCATGCCTCTCCCCAGCCGGGCCTCGTTCCCCAAAGGGTGAGTGTTTACTTTGCAGGGCCCTGGTCCTCTCACCGGACAGGTGTCCCAGGCCCAGCCGGCGTGGCGTGGTTACAGAGCAGGGTCCTGCACAAGCTCCGTGGGCTGCAGATTGATGGCTCTTCTTCGCTTTCTGGTGGGAACTGGGAGTTTCCCAGCAAAAGGTAACACGGTCTGCGGAATATTATTTCCTGAGAAGCCCTGGCTCCCCCCTCCCCTCATATTAGTCATCGCAGAATGTATATTATTTTAATTCTCGGAGTTCGTGTTGAGTTTTAAAGCACTTAAGGCAGGATGGAAAAATGCCGCTGGGACCAGATGGTGGATGGCTTGAGGGCCAATTCTGAATTCCCCTCGTGGAGAGGCCGCGAGGCTCCTGGACGGATGAGCCAGCTCCAGGACTTGGCGACTTTTCACAAGTGGGGTCCAAGCCGATGGCCTTTGACCTCTTGTGGGCAAAGGCCAAAGAGTGGAGCCAGAGGGAGCTGGCCACCAAGAAGCACCCCCCGTCCTCATCCCCCTGGCTCAGCTCTCAACAGCTTCCCTGGGCCTGCCTGGCTGCCCTGGAGGAGCCTGGCAGAGGGAGACAGATGTGGGGACAGAGCGTGCTGACTGGACGGACAAACGGCCACCCCTGCCGACAGGGCGCCAGCTCGGTGCGCTGGCAGCCTTAACCGGGGACTTGCTTCCGGAACAGCTCGGCTCTCTGCAGACTCATCTCACTTAATCCTCTCCGTGGGTCACCAGGCTCCGTCCTGCTGGGGCCCCTGGAGGAGCCATGTGGAGCAGGCCAGGCTCAGCGGAGCCAGGGAGTGGCGGCATGCAGCGCTGACTCCCGTTGTCCTGCAGAGGTTTGACCGATGGCAACAAGCGCAGGCAGAGCCTGTGTGCCCGGCAAGGCGCCCCAAGGGGCCTGAGAAAGCCCTAGTGTGGAGAAGAGAGCCGCGGGCGCTGCGGTGGGAGGCCGTGAGTGTTTGACCGCAGCTGTGCCCAGTGCGGTCAGCTCAGGTCGGCAAGGGGACGTCAGCCAGGGGCCTGGTGGCTCACAGGCCAAGGACCCACTTTACAGATGGGAAAACCGAGGTGCACTTTGATCTCCCAAAGTCACCCAGCAAAGTCAGGCCTGAATCCCATGCAATGCACCTCTGACATCCCAGCTTCTAACCACCGAGCTCTAGGGCTGCTTCCCATGAGCAAGGCAGCTCACTTAGAAGGCCTCCATTAAATGACCTCCATTTTACAGAGGAGGAGACCGAGGGTCAGGGAGGCAATGTGACTTCTAAGACACAGGAGGAAGGAAGGGCCCTGAGCTGAGGGGGAGCCTAGGTCGGCCTGGGAAGCAAGCACAGGGTGTTCCGGCAGCACGGGGCAGGGACTCATTGCAGCAGTGGTCCCCGCAGAGCCTCCGTGGGCATTTGGGGGACGGGTCCTCTGGGCTGCCGGGCCTCCTGGCAGCCTTTGGGGGGTGGAGGCTGGTGTCTGGGCTGGGGAACCTCAGCCCCCAAGTGCCGCAGGCATTAGGTCACCAGGAAACCCCGTCCGGGGCTGGGGGCAGCAGCGAGGCTGCCCGGGTGGTGGGGGTGGGGGTCCCGGCAGGACGAGGCTCCCCCGGGATTCCAGAGGCCGCCGACCGCCCCGGGGTCTGGTCAGGAAGGCAGACTGGGCTGCGAAGACGCGCAAGCCCCGATGTCGCGATGGCCCCCGCTCCTCAGGATGTGGGGGTCCCCAGAGGAGGGGGCTCCAGGCTCCAGGACAGGCTGAGCAGAGGCCGGAGGCCGCGGAGGGCCAAGATGCCGTGGAGACGACACGCCCGCGCTGGTCCTCTGTGTCCGGCCCCGTGCTGGCTGTTTGGATGAGAGGCTTGGTGGGCTGGGAAAAGACCGTGAACTTGAGCTTCCCCTCACCTGCCGGAGAACGCCGGGAAGGTCTGGCAGAAGGCAGAAG
Organism: Dasypus novemcinctus; assembly: GCF_030445035.2. Classification (NCBI taxonomy): domain Eukaryota; kingdom Metazoa; phylum Chordata; class Mammalia; order Cingulata; family Dasypodidae; genus Dasypus; species Dasypus novemcinctus. The sequence goes on from NC_080690.1 coordinate 3,679,549, forward strand.
GCAGCAGAGGGGCCGGGAGGCGCCCTGGCCGTGGCCAGATGGGGCCCAGCCGTGGGGCAGCCGAGCGCAGCCCCGCTGGGTCCTCACGGCCACCAGGTCCAGCATGACGCCCCGGGGCCCCGAGCGAGGGCCCTGGGCGGGCTGCGGGCAGGCGCCATCCGCCGGCACCTGCCCCTGTGTCTGGAGAACCCTGCTGGCCGGGCAGCTGAGACAGGTGCGCCTTGCCAGGGGGTTCAAGGGCTGAGATGGAGCCAGGCTTCCTGGGCTCAGCTCATCCTCTGGCTGTGCATCCCTGAGCAAGGTGCTTCTGGGCCTCAGTTTCCCCATTTGTAGCATGGGGAGAGTACTAGAACTCCCGCTGGTGCTGACAGGACTAGGGAGCAGGTAAACGCCTGGCACACTCTTCAAGCAGGTGAATCTCTGCCAGGTGCCTGGCCTCTCCGTTCTCACTTGTCCGTTGTTTCTCTTCTCCTTTCTCGTCTTCCCATTCTCTCTCTCCCCGGAGGCTGCTCTGTTTAAACAACTTCTCCCAGAGAGGAGCTAGTGACAGCGACACCCTATGGAGTTGGCCCGGACCCCCCGGTCAGAGCAGGGGCAAGTCAGAAGTGCTGAGGGCCTGTGCTAAGGGCAGTGGCTGGACTCAGCTGCGAGTGGTGCATTCTGTGCCTCTTCCATGGGCTCCTGCTGAGGTTCCAGGACCAGAACAAAAGCCGCCTCCTCCAGGAAGTCTTTCCAACTCCTCGAGCAGCCCGTGGCTGCCTCTCCCGTCCTCTGCGACGCACTGGACATCGGCATGCAGTGTCGACCCCTGAGATTCTGTCCCGCTCAGGAGCCCACGTTCTCCTGCTCGTGACTAGTGCAATGGGCAGCTCCCAGACATCCTGCCTCCTGGTGAACCCTCGGCTCAGGGGAGGGCCACGGATCCCAGCTCATTTCATAGCCTGTGCCCGTGGCACCCTGGAGACTGGGCTGAATCACTAAATAAACGTCAAGTGGGAGAACACAGGCGAGCCAACACCTAGAGCCTGCACACCACCGCGGCTGGGTGCGGGGAGCTCAGGCCCCTCGCCTGCTGCAGGCTCCATGCGGGCGACACCACGTTTCAAGCCACATGCTCCATCCCAGCCCTTTCTTCTACCTTCTCTGTTTACCCTGGCCCCCACCTTCTCTATCACTTGGTTCCTTTTTTATCCAGGGAGGGGTCTCCAGAATGTATTATCTGTTGAGCGTATACCTTACACCAGAGCTAAGGGTTTATAGTCTGTGGCCCAGACACAGTCAGGATTATGTGTGGCTCGGTCCCTGCCTGAAACAGATTTCCAAGAAGCATTGTTTGGCCGCAGAAGGCGATTCAAAATGGAATTCTCGCTTTTATTTCAGGAGCAGCAGACTTTCTGGAAAGGGGCAGAAAGCAATATTTGAGGCTTTGCAGGCCACACGCTCTCCCTTGCAATTACACGACTCGGCCGCTGCGATGTGAAAGCAGCCAGCGATGAGACATAAAACTGTGAGTGTCCTTGAGCTCCAATAAAACCTGATTTACAAAAACAGGTGGTGACCTGGATTTGGCTGTGCTTTGCTGGCCCCTGATTAATTTGCATCGTTTTAAGTCCATCGTTTGGATCTCAGTTCTTCCCTGATGAGCAGTACTTCTCATTCAATATTTTCTTCCCTTCTCTAATTCTCTTTGGAGGGTCTCACACACCACAGACCCCCAAACTCTCTCCCTAGCCCCTACCGGCTTTCCTTCCACACCCCTCTCCACTCACCCTCTCTCCCAACCCATCTTCTGCTTGTCAAGTTGGCCCTCTTTCTCTTTTGATCCACCTCTCTCTTTCTCATACACACATAGAATTTGGGAATTATGTTGGCAGAGGAGAGGGTAAGGGAGGTGGAGGAAAACTGGAGGGTACTTACAGTTCATAAACGTGATCACAGTTTATTAGCACATTCCTTTCCCACAATTGCCTTGTGTTTTAGAATTAGGATTGCCATTTTACAAAACAGTAAACTGAGGCTCAAACAGCCCATGCAACTTGTTCAATGCCAAGCTATGAACAAACGATGAAGCAGGAAATTAAGCCGGATCTGCATGGCCCCCAAGCTGAAGCTCCTCCATGCAACCACACGGACATTCCTTGTGGCCCTGCAGTCCCATCTCCTCTTCTCTCGGGCGCCTTGTTAGAACACAGCTCCATCGCCCCGTGCTCCCTAGGAGGATTTGCCGAGTCTAAGGAATTAACATCAGTGGCTGGGAAAGCCCATGAGGATGCCACCTCCCCCTCAGTAGAGGAGGCAACTGAGACCTTGAGGAGTTGAGCTGGCTGAGTGGAGGCTGGCAGATGAGACTATCGGAGCTTGGGCAGGCCACTCGCCACATCGTAGATGGAATGCTGTGTGTATTAAGAAAGCTAAATACTAAAGAAAAGTCCAGGATCAAATGGCTTGACTAGTGAATTCTACCAAACATTTTAAAAAGAACGAATACCAATCTTTCTCAAAATCTTCCATAGACTTCAAGAAGAGGAACACTTTCTAATTCATTCTATGAGGCCAGTATCACTCTGACACATTACAAGTAAAGAAAATTACAGACCAGTATTATGAATATAGATGCAAAAATTTTCAACAAAATACTAGCAAACTAACTCCAGTGGCATAGTAAAAGGATTATATACCATGACCAAGTGGAATTCATCCCAGGAATGCAAGGGTGGTTCAACAAATGGAAATCAATCAATGTCATGCACTACATAAATAGAACGAAGGGGGAAAACCACATGATTATCTCAATAGATGCAGAAAAGACATTTGACAAAATCCAGCACCGCTTTCTCGATGAAAAGTCTCAGAAAAGTAGGAAGAGAAGAGAACTTGCTCAACATAATAAAGGACATTTATTAAAAACCAACAGCTCACATCATACTCAACAGTGAAACACTTAACCCTTTCCTCCTAAGATCAGGAACAAGACAAGGATGCCTGCTTTCACTGCTGCTATTCATTTTGTAAGAAGTTCTTACCAGAGCAATTAGGCAAGAAAAAGAAATGAAATGTATCCAAGTTGGAAAGGAAGAAGTAAAACTATCTCTATTTGTAGATGGCATGATCTTATATATGGAAAATCCAAAGGCAGTCACAAGAAAACTACTAGAGCTAATAAACAGATTCAGCCAAGTAGCAGGGTAGAAGATCCACATGCAGAAAACAATTGTGTTCCTGTACAATAGCAAAAAGAAATTAAGAGAAAAATTCCTTTACAATAGCATCTAGATGAATAAAATATCCTGGAATAAATATAACTAAGGATACTGGAAACTATAAAACATTGCCAAAAGAAATTTTTAAAAGACCAAAGTAAATAATGTATTAGTCAGCCAAAGGGGTGCTAATGCAAAGTGCCAAAAAATCTGTTGACTTTTATAAAAGGTATTTATTTGGCATAGAACTTTACAGTTACCAGGCCATAAAGTGTAAGTTACTTCCCTCACCAAAGTCTGTTGCCAAGTGTTGGAGCAAGGTGGCTGCCGACGTATACAAGGATTCAGGCTTCCTCTTCCAATATCAGCTGCAGGCCGGGGTAAGTCTCCTCTCTCCTGGGGCTTGTTTCTCTCTGGGCTCACCTGCTCTGCTCTCTCCACAAGTTCAGCTGTAGACCATCAGGCTCATCTCTCTTCCCAGGGCCTCTGCTGTGTCTAATGGAGCCTTCTCTCCTTCCTTACATATCCGCTTCTCTGTGTATTTACTTCCTGGGCCTCCAGCATTAAAACTCCAAACTCTGTCCTCTGCCATGTCTTTTTCTCTGTGAGTCCCCACCCACCAAGGGGGTGGGAATGCAACGTCCTACTGACATGGCCCAATCAAAGCCTCCGTAATCATTTAATCAAGTAAAACTGAAACTTCTGAATCCAATATAATCTAATATACCCAGAGGAACAGGCCAGTTTACAAACATAATCAAATATCTATTTCTGGAATTCATAAACCATATCAAACTGCCACAAATGGCAAGACATCCCATGCCCACAGATTGGAAGAGTTAACATTGTTAACATGTCATTATGACCAAAGTGATATACAATTCCAATGCAATTAAACTCCAAGCAGACTTTTTTTTTTTTGCAGAGATGGAAAAACTGATCTTCAAATCGATATGGAACTGCATGGACCCCCAAATAGTCAAAACAATCTTGAAAAAGGACAAGGTTGAAGAACTCATACTTCCCAATTTCAAACTGTATTACAAAGTGATGGTAATCAAAACCATGTGGTACTAACACGAAGACAGACAAATAGATCAGTGGCACAGAATTGAAGGTGACGAAACAGACCCACACATCTGTGGCCAATTGATTTTTGACAAGGGTGCTAAGTACATTGAGTGGGGAAAGAAATTCTCTTCAACAAATGGTGCTGGGTAACTGGATATCCACATGCAGAAGAATTAAGTTACATATACAAAATCAGTTCAAAATGCCATATACAAAAATCAATTCAAAGTGGACCAAGGACCTAAATATATGAGGTAAAACTATAAAACCTTTAGAAGGTAATGTAGGGACAAATCTTCATGACCTGGGATTCAGCAACAGACTCTTAGTTATGACACCAAAAGCACAAGCGACCAAAAAAAGTAGATAATCAAGAAAGGGAAAAAGATAACCTACAGAATGGGAGAAACCATAATATCAAAGATATATAAAGAACTTTTACAATGCAACAACAAAAAGACAAACAACCCAATTAAAAAGTGGGCAAAGGACTTGAATAGACATTTTTCCAACAAAGATATACAAATGGCCAATAAAAAGATGTTCCACATCATGAGCCACTAGGGAAATGCAAGTTCAAGCCACAGGGAGATACCACTTCCTATCCCCAAGGTTGGCTATTACTAATAGAAAATAAGAAGTGTTGGGAGGATACAGAGAAACGGAACTGCAGCGCATTGTTGGTGGCCATGTAAAATGGCGCCGCCACTGTGGAAAGCAGTATGACGGTTCCTCAAAAAGTTAAATATGGAATTACCATTTGACCCCCCAATTCCACGTCAAGGTATCTACCCAAAGTGAGTGAAAACAGTGTTGCAAACAGATACTTATACACCAATGTTTAGAGCAGCATTATTCACAATAGCCCAAAGTTGGAAACAACCCAAGAGTCCTTCCACAAATGAATGGAGAAACAAAACGTGGTGCATCACATGGCAGAGTATTATTCGGCCATAAGAACATATGAAATTACGAGACATGTTGCATGGAAGAGCCTCAAAAACATTATGCTCAGTGAATTAAGTAAGACTTAAGGACAAAAACTGTATGGCATCACTTATAAGAGATGACTAGAAATAGCAAGTTTGCAGCTAGAAAGATGATTAGAGGCTACTGAGGAAGTGGGCGATTGTGGCCGGGGAAGGGCCAGTACTGGTAAAAATAATTAACGTGCATCTGCGTTGACCATGTGCCAGGACTGTGCACCTGCGTCAAGAAAGTGGCACCATTATCCATGTTTTAGGGGTAAGGACAGGCTCGGAGAGGTTTGGTCATCTCAGTGTCACTGAGCTGGGTCCTCTCCCACATCAAGGCTCTCTGCTGCAGACATAGCCTTTGTCACCAAGCACTGCCACCCCGGGGGCTGGCCACCCCAGGCTCCAGCTCGACTGTGGGCCTGCAGTGAGCTCACCTCCAGAGCTGGGCCCTCCAAGGCTCTGCCAGTGGCTGAGGAGATGGGGGAAGGCGGACGGCTGCCTGAGGGCGCAGCAGTGGGCCCTTCTCTTCATGCTGGCAGGCCTCTGTTTCCCGAACGCTCGGCAGGCCATGCCGTGGGCTCGTCCATCTGGGGCCAGAATCTGCACGGGGCGCCTCTCAGGGCACGGGTGGGGGTCTGCGGAGACGGCTGATGGGGCCGAGTCTCAATCCCGGCCCCACGGGGGTGTCCCTGGCTCAGCGTGTGCTGTTTGTCACCCTCCGGGTCCTTCCCAGGGCGGGTCAAGAGACGGGAAAGGGCAAGTGGGAAAGGCAGAGGGAGGTCAGGAGAGAGACAGGGCTGCGAGGGGAGGGAGAGGCAGAGAGGAGGACGTGACGGAGCAGAGACTGGACGGCTCTACAGGCTGCTAAGAAGACAGGGGAGAGGCAGAAAGACAGAGAGACAGAGGACCAGTCAGGGAGAGGGTGGAGAGAGTAGGAGATGGGGAGCTGGACCAAAAGATATGGAAAGAGAGGAGAGGAGGAAGGAGGGGGAGGGAGGGAGGGGAATGGAAGGGGGAGGGACGGAGGGAGGGAGGGAAAAGGCTAGGGAGGCGAAGCAGGGCCTCTTGCAGACGGCTGGGGCTGGGGTTCGGCTGGCTCCACTAGCACCACAAAGCCAATTCCCCACACGCCCCTGTGGTGCCCCTGGAGAAAGTGCCTTCCCAGCCAGCACAGAGGCGCAGAGGTGGACGGGAGGAGCGCACGCTCTGAAAGCCCCGGCTCGGGGAACTCGGGTCCTGTGCATTCCTGTGCGGCCCACGGGTCACCGGTCCTGGGTTGTAAGCGGGTGTTTCACTGGGAAGAACCGAGGCCTTTCCGTTTTCCTTGCAAATCCGGCTGCCAGCTTTGTCACGATCCCTGCAGGACACGGAGGGAGGTGGGCTCCATCAGAGGGGATGAGGAGAAGGCGCACGTCAGAATCGCCCGCACCCCCTGCCCCAGGCTTTACAGGTGGAAAAAAATATTCCAGCTTGAGGTCTCCAAGGGGGAGATCCCTGAGCAGGATCTGAGCCTGCTGACACTTTCCTGGTGAGCTCTCTGCCACCGCGAGCATCAGAAGCAGCGAGGTCTGGTGTCAGCACAGTCTGGGTTGCTTGCAAAAGGCAGGAAGTCCAGCTCAAGCTAACTGAACTCAACACTGGGATGACGGAGTGCTCAGTTACCTGAGTCACCTGGACTGAGAAGTCTAGGGGCAGATCTGAGCTTCAGGTCCAGCTGGATCCAGGAGCCGAGATAGGACAGGAAGCTGCCCGTCGATCCTTGACCTTGGCTTTCCTCTGGGAGAGAGTCATCCTCACGTGGTGGTGAATGTTGACTGGCAGCTGCACGCTCACCCCCCGCCAGCTCACCAGGCCGACCCGTTCCCCCTAATGCCTGGGCTCCACACTGCAGAGGCTCAGACCCTGTGCCCACCCCTGGGGTGCTGTGACCCACCCGAGGCTACCCTGGGCTGGAGGTGGGGCCGGGTCCACCAACCCCAGTGCCTGAGAGAGAAGGGAGCACGGTGCCCCGGGAGAAGCAGGCAGGGGATTCAGAAATCCGATGCACTTGGAACCAGTGGGCTTCACACTTCAGTGCAGCTTTATTGATTACTGAGCTACCTCCATGCTGGTTGGTAAACAGCATCTGCCTTGTGTTTTCTGAGAGCTTCGCCCACTTTGCCATCTTGGACACGTTGGCCCCTCACCCTAATGTTAAGGTTGCCACGCCTGGCCGAGCAGGGGCCTCCAGAGAGCCGGTGTCTGCTCTGACTGACCATGCGCTCGTTGTGTGCTTTGGAATATCACCCCTGAGTGCGGGCCATCAGAGCCTGGGGCTGGGGACAGGACAAGAGCCAGGCAAGGAGGGCTGGCAGGATCAGCACGCCTGCCAAGTGAGTGGCCGGGGGTGGGTGTGGCATGACCAGGCTTAGCATGGCCAGCTCAACAGCGAAGACGACACCAGCAGGACCAACTGTCGAGCCCTTGACACAGGTGCTGGCCCCGTGCTACCTGCTCGATGAGAGTGGACGCCCTTAATCCTACTCTACCTTTGGATTTGGGGTCTATTCCAACAACGTGAGGACACTGAGGCTCAGAGAGGTCAACGGAGTCTCCCAGAGCACCCAGGAGGGCACCGGCCTTGGGTGCACCCCAACTCGGGGCCGGCTCTTCCTACTGTGCCATTCTTTGGGGTTTCTGGGTGGGGATGAGACAGGGCGAGAGTGCCAGGCTCACGCTGAACTCTTCTGCTTTCCTTTCACCCACCTCCTCCTCTCCTCACTCTGGGTCTCCTAAAGCACTTCCCGTGGTCCCTGATGAGCAGGGAATCTACCCAAGCACCCAAGGGGCTCCCTGCTTCCCTCCACAGCACTTGCCTTCCATTAGCTGGGCGGGTGGGCCTTTCTCCCAAAGGCCGATGGCAGGCAGGACAGCGTCAGAGGGCAGCCTGGCCCAGCCCAACTTCTGATCCCCCTTCTTTCTTGCTAATGAACCCTGACTTTGTTCCAGGGAGGCAACTCCTGAGCTGGCCCCAGCTCACAGAGCTTCCTGGTCTCGCTTTGGAGGGGAGCAGTAGGACTGCCCTCCAAAAGCTGGAAGTCTGGTGATGATGAAAGTGGGGTGCCCAGGGAATGAGTTACTGGATGCCGCAATTTGGAGGCCGGGTTGTGGAGAAGGTGCTTCAGAGGCCCAAATTCAGCTCCACCACTCCTGGTGACCTTAGGCATTTCCAGTGGCCTCGTCCAGCCTTATGTCCTTATCTACAAAACGGGCATGTGGACAGGACCCTTTCGGCAAACACTAGAAGTCTAAAGGGAATGAGGCGACATTTCGGAGCCCTCTGGGCTCATGGCAGACTCGAAGAGATTTGGGCCACTGTGCCTTCTTGAGGATGACTGGGTTTGTAGACATTGTTGTTTCCATTCCTCAGATTTATCCTGAAAATACCCCCAGTTGTATCTTCAAGGAAGTTTGGCTGAAGGGAAATAGAAGAGCCAAATAAAAGCAGCCAAGCAGTGGAGGGTTTGTCACCAAATTTCTTAAAAAGAAATCTTAGGATAGGTTGTATCAGTTTGATCCAGAAGCAAAATGATTCATGGATCGAATCACAGACTCATTCATGCAATGAATATTTTTGGAGTATCCACTTCATGCCAGGCAGTGGAGAGTCCCCTGGGATACAGCAGTGACTAAGCTGTGGAGTTTACCTCTGGGGTTGTGTCATCAGGGATGCAGGATCTTTCCATCTTTCCTATCTGCTGTGCTCACACCGTGGTGACGAGAATGGGATCATCTTCCAGCGCTTTGACATGTGACGTGATTTGGCCAGTGGGATGCTGGCAGATGTGACATACTCAGAGTTTGGGGCAGGGCTTGCCTTGGTCCACCTTTGCCATCATCATGAGAAGATCATTCCCCAGGAAGCTGGCCCCCCTCCAGCCTTGGCCCCAGAACGGACACACATGCAGCAGCTCAGAACCCACCAGCCCTGTCCTCGCTTGACCTGCCCCTCGAAAGCAGCCGCCCAGCTGGGCGCAGCCTGCACTGGCTGACCCTCAGGCTACCTGTCGATACATGAGGGGAATAAATGGGTGACGTCTGAAGCCATGGAGTTTTGGGGTGGTTTGTTTCACACCAAAGCTGGACACGTGCGTGGCATTGCTTTCCTTGTAAGGCCACTGGGAGAACACAGTGAGACAACGCACACGGGGCAGGACAAGTGCTTGGCACGCAGCGGGAGCTCGGAGAGCTTTAAGCCCTAGGCTTAGCTCCGAACGCCACCTGGGCTGGAAACAAAGTCCTCCCTGGTTTCAAGGTACCTGCCTCCTCTGTGGCACTGGAAATGTGTCTGCTTCTCTTTATTTCAGCAATTAATGCTCCTGACTGCCCAGCAGGCTTGCCAAAGACGCGTCCTTCGCTGACCTAATTGCAATTATCCACCAGTCCTCCATGGAGACAGTATAAACACGGCGAGGTCACTGGCTTCGGGCTGGCTCCCTGCCATGCTCAGTTCTGTCCTAGGACTTTTGGCTTGGGGCTGGGGTGGCTGGAGTTACAGCTTCATCCTACACCACTGAGCATCTGATGTGTGCAAAGCTGGCAGGCAATTAAGGGAAGCTGCCTGGCCACCCGGTGCCTGAGCTCTGGAGCAGGACCTTTAGCCAGAGGCATGCTCGAGCCAGATCCCCTGTGTGCTGAAACGGGCCCAAACTACAAAAGCAAAGCGGGGTCATGTTTTTAATCTCTCAGGCTCCAGGAACACAAGAGACTTCTGGTAGTGAGAACTGAAACCAGCACAGTTCCTGAAGGGTTTCCAAACAGGTCAGGGCTCCCAGTGTCTGTCCGATGCCCCATGACGGTCTTTCTCATTTCTACGGTTCAACAACCCTAACAATGAATCCACATCTTTGCCACTCCAGTGTTCTTTTGATTAGTGTTTGCCAAGTGTATCTTTTCTCTTCCTTGTATGTTTAGCCTGTTTGTGTCTTATCTTTAACGTGGGCTTCTTACAGGCACCATATAGTTGAGGTGACCCTTGATCTTCAGTCTGGCAATGTCAGCCTTTTAACAGGGCTTAGGCCATTTACGTTTGATGTGATTATTGATAAGATTGGGTTTTCATCTACCATCTTGCGATTTTTTCCAATCTGTTCGTCTTTCTCTCTGCCCTCCTTGTCTTTTTCTCAATTAGTCAAGTATTTTTTATGATTCCATTTTATCTATTTTTGTTGCTTATTTGCTCTCTTTACCTTGTGATTTTAGTGACTGCCTTAGGGTTTATAATATACATCTTTAGCTTATCTCAGGCTACCTGCAAGTGATATAATATCACTTTGCAAATAGTTTAAGAACCATGTAATAATATACCTTCATTTTCCCTTACATATGTTCTAACCCCCCAAATAAATCATTCTTATTTTTGCTTTAAATGATGTTTTAAAGAAGTTTAAACAATAAGAAGGCAGCCTTTTATCTTTATCCACCATGAGCTTTTCCGGTGAGCCTCGTTACTTTATATACATCCGTATTTCCATCTGGAATCCTTTTCTTCCGGGTAGCATTTCCTGAAGCACTTCCTTTAGCCTCTCTTGTAGGGTAGTTCTGCCAGGGATGAATTCCTCCAGCTTTGGCATGTCTGAAAAAGTCTTTACTTCACCTTTATTTTTGAAAGGTGTTTTCTCTGAGCATGAAGTTCCAGGTCGGCAGGTGTTTTTCTTCCAGCACTGCATGCTCACTCCTCCATGGTCTTCTGGCTTGCATTGCTTTCTGATAAGAAATCTGCTGCCATCTTTGTCCTGTCCTGCTGTCTGCTCTGCTTCAGGTTCTTTAGCACTGCTTGTGCACAATTTGATTGGGATGCGCCTTGGTGCAATTTTTGTCGTGTTTCTTTTGCTTGGAGTGTTGAATGTCTTGGCTCTGTGGGTTTATAGATTTTCTCAAATGAAATTTGGAAACATTCAGCCATTATTTCTTCCAATATTTTTCTGTACTCACCCCCATCCTTGGGGAATTCCAGTTGCATACATATTGAACCACTTGTAATTGTTTAATAGCTCTCTGATGCACTATTCTGTTTTTTTCCCCAGTGTTTTTTTTTTAATCTCTGTGTCTCATTTTGGATATTTCTATTGTCATGCTTTCAACTTCCCCAATTTTATTTTTCTTCTGTAATGTTGAGTTGGATGTTAATCCCATCCAGTTTATTTTTCATTTCACATGTTGTTTTTATCTCTAGAAATTTGATTAGGGTATTTAAAAAAATATATTCTCCACATCTCTACTCATCATGTTCAATCTTTCTCTAACTTTTGATCAAATGAATGCAGTTATAATTGTTTTAAAGTCCTTGTTTATTAATTCTGTCATCTGTATTAATTCTGCTCAGTTTTGATAGATTGATTTCTCTTCTCATTATGGGTTGCGTTTTATTGCTTATTGCATAACCAATAATTTTGGATTGGGTGCCAGATCTTGCAAATTTTATCTTGTGTGCACTATACATTTTTATATTCCTATAACTATTCCTAAGCTTTGTTCTGGGACTCAGGCTACTTAGAAACAGTCTGATTCTTTCAGGTCTTTCTTTTTAGCCCATTTGCTTTCCATTTTTCAGGAGTCACATCCTGCATTGCTTGATGTCCAATGTCTTCAAAACTATAGTTTCATGTCTTTTATCTATTTTGGGAAAAATGTTTCAGGTAGGAGGATACCTGTGACACCTATTAGTCTACCTTGGCCAGAAGTGGATGCCAAAATCAGTTTTTATGTGGTCAAAAGAGCGATCCATTGCCACAATTCCGTGAGCCTCCAGGCCTCGCAAGGCAGGCTGAGCCTTTTTTCCTGGTCAGGAAGGCAGGCAATGCCCTCACGCTTGGAGACTGTTACGTGTGTGATTCTGAGCTAAGTTATTTTAAGGTCAAGCCATGAGCCGATCCTGGGTTTCTTTCAAGCATGCAGTGAGCTCATGGTTTACTAGGAACTTCCTTTGGTCAACCAAGAGACCAAATCACATCCTTCTTGCTCCCCCACCCCAGGCCGAGCTCGATGCCCCGGAAACGTGCTGCACCGTCACCGAGCAGGAATCCACAGCGTCCGGAGGGCACCCACTCTGTGCAGAAGACGTCTCTGAGGCCTGATCTCTTCGCTGACGGGAAGGCTGGCCCGAGCCCTGGGACAGGAGCACCGAGGCTGCTGGCACCGGCAGGCCGAGGGCAGGGTGGGCCCTGAGAGCCGCGGGGTGTCCTCTCCCGCTCCGGGGGCCTCGAGGCGAGGAGGGGGGCAAGCCTTGACCGCCCCGAAGCCGTTCTCTCCCCCAAGGCCTGTTCCCAGCCCCCGGGGGCCATCGCATTTTCTAAGTTGGGGATTTTCTCCCCTCTCGGCTGCTCCCTACCTCTTTCAAGTTCCCGTAACGTCCCTAATCAGCTCTCGTGATTGTCGGTTCAGGGGTGAGAGATGGGACTTGGGAACCCACGGGCCGTGGGGGCGGGAGAGGGGTGCCTGGCCCCGGAGCCCCTCTCTCCCCTGCCCACGTCCTGCCTCTTGTCGAAGGAAGACAGCAGCCAGGGAGCTGGGTGGGGGGAGCGCGCCCCTGCCCGCTGGACGTGCGCCGTGAGGGGGCCCGGCCAGGACCCGCCGTCGGGGCACGTGCTCTGTCCTCCAGGGCATCGTCCTGGAGAAGGAGAGCCCCGCTCCGGGCTGGCTCAGCTGGAAGCCGCAAGGAGCCTCGGCTCGGTCCGTGTGGCCGAGCCTCAGGCACCAAAAAGCAAAGAAAGAGCCCTGTGGCCGCGTCCTGGGTCCTGCCTTTCCCCAGAAGCCCCCAAAGACGGCGCCCCCAGGCCTCGGTCGCCCTCTCCCCAACGAGGCCCGCTTCCAACGGCGCTCTGCCCAGAAACCACGAGTTTATGGCTCCCAGAAGCCCCGCGCTCAGGCCGGGCGGGCGCTGCTGTCGGGGAGGCATTTTTCTCTGTCAGGGCAGCACGCAGCCCGCTGGGCCAGCTGCGAGGCCTCAGCCCCGGCCTCTAATTGAAGCAGTGGAAAATTAGATAACTTGGCAAATTCATCACCGCTGCTGCCGGCTGTCAGGGGAGAGGTTTCAGGGGGCCCCCCCACCCTTTGTTTATCGGCTGACGGGGACCCTCCAGTCGGCCTGTGTGTTTGAGAGAGACAGAGAGAGAGGGAGAGAGTCGTGTCAGTGTACGTGTGTGCAACAGGTTTGCACGTTTCATCGTCCTTTTATTCTCCCCCCCCTCCCCTTTTGTTTTTATCCCAGTCAGTAAAAGAGTCTGCTTACTCAAGAAGAGAGAACGTAGGAAAGCATGACTTTCGTCCCTGAGTTGAAGGACGTTACGGATTTAAGTCACTTTTTGCACCAGCTCATTTCCTTCCCCAGTAACTCACGAAGTGGTTGTATCGACACTGGTCTACTAAAGAGGAAACTGAGGCCCCGAGAGCCGACGGCCTGAGCCGGCTCGCCTGGCCGGGCCTTGAGCTGCCCGCGAGGACCTTGTGTCCACCCCTGGGCACCCGACCTCGGCACAGGCCCCGGGGGGCACCGCACCGAGAGACACGGGGGTCAGGGCAGGGGTCGGCCTGCCCGCAGTTTCCTTGCCCCAGTCAGGGAGCAGCCGCTCGCCCTATTTGGCAGAGAAGGCTGTTGACAGCTCGAGGCCGGCGCTGGCCCACGTCTCCTCGCCCTCGCCCCTGCCCGGCCCGTTGGCCACGCTCTGGCAGCTTCCTCTGGTCACCAGAATTTCCTGGTGGGACCGAGCCCCTGTGCCCGCAGCGACCAATGGCTCGAGAAGGAGTGGTGCAGTGACCGCCTGGCAGCCCCGCCTCAGCTCCCCGGCCCTTGCCGGCGAGGCGTTGAGTCTCCTCCCCGAGAAGCCTGCGCTGGAATCCTCGTCTCAGGACGGCCGGAGGGGCCCAGCGGCCAAAGGGGCCCCGGAGCCCGGCCCGCCCCCCCCAGAGCCGGTGTCTGCGCCCACAGATGCGGCGGAGCTTCCCGGAGCTGTCCGTATGCCTTCGTGGACATCATTCGGCCCATCATGGGAAAAAGAAAACAAAGGCTGATCGAGGTCTTAAGAAATGGTCAAGTCCGTGTCAACTCACAAGGAAAGCGTGATGCCGTAAGAGCTCAGGTTTTCTGGGCCTGTCTGGCTTCTGGGCTTCAGACGTGTGTTCTCACTTAGTCCTACAAATATTCTGAGAGGAAGTGCCAAGTCTGGCCTGGCAAAACCCTCGTGTGCTCTTCCTGGACAAGCCCACCAGTCACCTGGACACTGAGACCATCGATGCGCTGGCAGATGCTGTCAGCGAGTCTGAGGGTGGCGTGAGGCAACTCAGCAGGGATTTCAGGCTCGTTCAGCAGGTTGCACAGGAAACGGGTCTGTGAGAAGCGGACAATCACCAAATGGCCTGCGGACATCCTGGCCTGCAAGGAGCACCTCGAGTCCAAGCTGGTACCTGAGGAGCCCAGCTTACTAAGGGGACCCACAACGTGTGAGCCCCTGCCCAGGCTTGGGACAGGAGCTCCATCTGGGGACTAGCGGCTGCTACCCTGGACAGAACCCTGGGGCTACGCTCCTGCATGGCTGCAATACTGCTCCCCCCAGCCTCTCCGCCTGCCCCCGCCCCCTGCCTTAGCTGCGCTCTGTTACCTTATCCACAGCTGGACAGTACCTGTCCATTTTGCATCCTCCTTCCGGTTACTTTTGTCCATGTTTGGACTCAGCTGGCCATTCCCTCCATCCCTTACCAGTTACCTTCCCTGGATAGTGAGGCAGCCAGGGGCGCCTGAGGGTTGACCAGGGGCCCAAGCCCTGGACCGGCCCACGAAGGAGCCTAGGCTCCTCTTTTCCTGGGTTTTGGTGACGTTGGAGGAAGACCCCCAGCCCCCCAGCCCCATTCCTTTCTGCTTCTGGTTGGGAGCTCTTGACCAGGGTGTTAGGCCTGGTTCGTTTTTAAATAATTATTTAACAGTGTAACTTCCAGACCCGCGTGACATTGACAAAGCGTCCAAAGAGAGAAAGAAGCAGCCATGGCTCCTACCTTCAAAAAAAAAACAACAAATATTCTGAGAAGAAGCCTGATCAGACGGCCAGCTCAGTGGCAGGGTCGCAGGCTGCGCAGGGTGAAATGACCTCTCAGGGTCGCTCAGCCGGCAGGGGTAGAGGCAGCACCCAAGGCCATTGCCGCTGACTCCGGAAGGACAGCCTTCGCCGCAGGGCCGCCGCGTGGGAGGCCCCTGTCCTGAAAACGTCAGCTTCGTGGAAAGTAAAGAGCTGAACGTGGCCGCGAGGAGACGAGTAGGTGCAAACTGCTCGTGTTTTTAAGAGAAACCCAAGACATAAGGGGCGTTTGGGTTCGTTGGGGCTTTGAGTTGACGCCAGGCCCCTGACGGGTGCTTCTGGACCTCAGTTTAAGGAAACCGAATCAAAAGGCGTTCAGAGGGGAGGACTGCAGCTCCAGGGCTGGTCGCTGTTCAGGCTGCGAGGCCCCCGGCCCCCGTAAGCTGCCCCGCCTCGCCGTCACCCCTCCCCGCCCTGCTGCACGACGGCGAAGGCGGCGCAGGGGCAGGTGGAACTGAGCCCTGGACGAGGGTCAGCGCCCCGGGACACTTGCCGAGGATGTGCCTTCTGGAGGCTGCGCGCAAAGAAAGTTCCCCGGGCAACCCTGTGGCCAGCGGATTTGAGAGCGGCCAATTTAATTTCTTTGTACATCCAGTCAACACGTACCGCGGCGGCCGCGAGCTCCAGCCCGGCGGGGAGAGCGCAGCTCCGAGCTGCAGGGTCCGGAACCCTGATTTGCCGTAACTTGGGTGGGCTCTTTGAACTCTTTGGCTTCCCCCTCCATAAAGACAACAGCTGACGCTTATCGGCCGCTGACCACGAGCTCGCAGCGCAGTCAGGCCAGTGGCGTGCTGTAAACCTTCAACGAGCTCTCCAGAGAAAATAAAACCGATCGCTCGTGTTTGATGATTTCCGTCGTGTAGATATTCACGTGGTGGCTGATTTCAAGCTACCAATGTGAGGTCACTGGACACAGAGCTGGCAGGGGTGGCCCAGTAGCAGCCCGTGGGTAGTAATTCCACCAGTGATCCGTGGGGCAGAAATAACCTCCAGGGCATGGGCAAGAGTCGAAGGTGTCAAAATAATTAGGAAGTGATGAGTTATTAGCGTTTATTACTCTTGTTGTTAGAATATATTTAGTTTTAAATGTATATAATTTCATTTTTAACAATGGCAGAGCAATTTAAAGTTTAATGGTTCACTCTCACAGGCTGGTGTGAGTTGGCTCTGACACACCACTGGCAGCTGCTGTGCTTTCCGCATTTCACAAATGAGGGCTCCGAGGCACAGAGAGGTCAACTAATTCATACAAGGTTACACAGCCAGAGCCAGGATTCAAACTCATGAGTTTGGCTCCAGAATCTGTACCCCCTGGGCATAATAATATTAGTCTCGTGAGGTTCTTTCAAGGATGAACGCATAAAGTGCACTGGCACCTGGTGGGACAGTCAGTGCTGGCTGTTCATACAAACTGGTGATCTGGAAGCACCTAAAGCACAGTCCCTGCCCACCTGACCTCACACAACGGAGTGAGACACCCTCATCTGAGTTAGAACAGTCTCATGTTACAATAAAAGCATCTACAGCATGTACAGTGAAGGCGCACAA